>NC_084555.2:35152500-35257500 GCF_033978685.3 Nerophis lumbriciformis
AGGTAGGCTATTTTTGACAGTGTTCATACCAGTGACGTGGGGTGAGGTTCATGGCTGGTGAGGCACTGACTTCATCACAGTCAGATTTACAAACATATGAACCCTAAAGAGTATCTTATTCACCATTTGATTGGTAGCAGTTAACGGGTTATGTTTAAAAGCTCATACCAGTATTCTTCCCTGCTTGGCACTCAGCATTAAGGGTTGGAATTGGGGGTTAAATCACCAAAAATGATTCCTGGGCGTGGCGCCGCTGCTGCCCACTGCTCCCCTCACCTCCCAGGGGGCGAACAAGGGGATGGGTCAAATGCAGAGGACAAATTTCACCACACAGTGTGTGTGACAATCATTGGTACTTAACTTTAACTTTACACATACAAACTAGCACACAAAAAAGCACATTTAATTAAAAAAACGTTATTATGGTCTTACCTATACTTATAAATGAAGTCCATGCGACGCTCCTTTTGAACAAAAGCATCGATAACATGTTTATAGAAGTCTTCCTTATCTTTCTTCAGTTTTAAAAGTCTCTCTGTCTCGATGGAGAGCTTCCTTTAAGTATTACCTCCTGCTTCGATTGAAAGTCCAGTTTAGAAAACTGTTTTATTTTAGATATGTAATCCTCCATGTAAGTCCATAAAAGTCCAGGCAAGAGGAAAAATTAAACGATCGCTGCTAACTGTTGCTGCTTGTTGTCACTTCTTCTGCAGCCGAGTAGTCGCAGAAATGCTCCCTGGGATCACTACCGCCCTCTACCACCAGGAAGCGGGATTACTGCGAGCCTCACACAGTGCGTCTTCGCAGCAGTTTTATGATTGCTCAGCACAAGAAATACGTTACACACATACAGTTGTTGACAAAATACACTGTACATTATATACCTCAGCTAACTAAACTATGGAAATGTATAATATAATTCATATAGCAATACGGTCTCACTGCACAGCAGGCCAGCAGTTAGCCGAGTCATTGCGCAATCCATGGTGAGGCTCAACTCCGTAACGTGCCTCAACTGGCTCCTGACTCACCGCAAGTCTCTTCTCAGTATTTGAACGGCAAATGTGAAAATTCAGTGATTTTGAATAAAAAATAATCTAAAACTCGTGAAGTTAAATGGAAAATAACTTTATAGTATAATCACTGGATACATATAACAATTTAATTATTTTTTTTCATTTTAAATTTTTTTTCTTTCCATGATGGCACGTGAGGCCCCGCCTCACCTGCCTCCCCTGACTGCACATCACTGGTTCATACATACTTACTTGGGATGGGAATCTTACTACAACTCACGATTCCGATTCCTGCATGGGGTTACGATTGGATTTAGAATCGATGCTCAATTCAAAATGATTCTCGATTCAAATTATATAATTTAGTTTAAAAAATTTGAATAAAACATTTTCAAAACCGGTTGAAAAGCTCCTCTAGGCTGTTGATGTATGTGCAGCGGGAAAGAGATGGCCTAAAAAATGTCTTTAAAAATGAAATATTAGTTATTAAAAAATTTCTTAAATTATGAATCCATTCATAATCAGAAAAAATAGGAATTGCGATTTAACTGTAAATGCACACTTTCTCATATTTCCACAACCATTTTTAATACAGTACAGTTGTCCCTTGTTTATTGCTCAGAATTGAATCCGGACGTGACCGCGATAAATTAATTTCCGGGAATTAGGAAGTATAAATCAAATATTTTCATAGCTAGAACATAAAAAACCTGTTCACGACCTTCTAAATAGTTTTCTTTTAATTCATTTAAAAAAAAATGAGGGCTTATTTCATTTTTATTATGAAATAAGACCATTTAGTCATGTTTACACTCTTTTCATCAAACCATACTAATTTTGGATCTTGAGGAACCATTCCTTTTTTAAAGGGCCATTTTTGTTTTAAATATCAAGGAAACAATCAATGGTAGCAGTTTTAAGAATATTTGAATCAGAACAATTCAAATTTACACATTCCACCGATATGAACTTTATTTAAATTAATTTATCTGAAATATTGATAATTTAATTTGGTGTAGGTCAACATACGCCAAATTAAATTGATTACAGGTAAATGAAGATGTTTTTATTGTAAACATTCCATAAATTGGGCCATATTCCACACCATATGCATTGACAATGAGATCACTATTTTTTTTAATTTTCCCCAACCTGAAAATCTTTGAACGTACAGAAGATATATACAGACAATACTGTACAAATTATTTGGATATACTTTAGAGCAGGGGTGTTAAACTCAAATACAGAGTGGGCCAAAATTTAAAACTGAACAAAGCCGCGGGCCAAGGTTGAACAAATTAACCTTTTAATAGGGACCCAAACAAGTTTTGCATTGAATAATGAACAAGCAAGGCTTATAACTTTATAGTGACATGCAAAATTGAGTTTCAAATAATAATAATAATAAAATATCAATGGCATGTTAAATACAATTTAAGCAAAAATTGAATGCCTCTTTTCTATTTGCAGCCTTCTGAGGTAAATATCAACATTAACTTTTTCCACAGGCTAATAAATTTGAAAATAAAATAACAATAAATAAACCAACCATTCAGGACTTTAAACTGCTCAGTTTGCAACACACTGATCTAATCTGATGTGCCCAAGCCAGATACTTGGCATCTTTTCTTGGATGCTAGTTCATTAATGTCGGGGCTCAGGCTTTGAGCTGAGGCAACCTTCATTATCGAATGAAGGTGTTCATCAGTCATTATATCTCGTAGTCCACCCAGACCACAGTCTTGGGGGCGTCCCTTAAAGGCACTGCCTTTAACGTTCTCTACGAGCTGTCATCACGTCCGCTTTTCATCCATTCTAACAACGTGCCGGCTCAGTCACAAGATATGTGCGGCTTCTGTACGCATGCACACGTGAATGCAACACATACTTGATCAACAGCGATACAGGTTACACAGAGTGCTCGTATAAACAACTTTAACACTGTTAGAAACATACGCCACACTGTGAATCCACACCAAACAAGAATGACAAACACATTTCGGGAGAACATCCGCAACACAACAGAACAAATACCCAGAACCCTTTGCAGCACTAACTCTTCCGGGCTGCAATATACACCCCCGCTACCACCATGTGCATGGAATATTGGAACAATAGCCTTCCCCAGCATGTCTTGGTCAACAAAGCAAATGCTTTTTGTTTGGAGGCCTATTTACAGGCCTTGAATTTTAACTTTATAAGGCCAAGGCAAGTGTTGCCTTAAAGGAAAGCTCATATTTTAGGGCACCAAGGCAAACATTTTTTTCTTTTGAGGCAGGGGCTCCAAAGGGTGTGTGCGTGTAATTTTTTATTTTATTTTTTGAAGGAAAGGGGGATAACAACTGGGCACAAGACAGGTAGGCCAGCGTAAGGGGGCATTATGGCCATTTTACTAGTTGTTATCCCCCCTTTCCCTCGTGTGTGTGTGTTCATATTTCAATAAATTTAAATAGACCGGTCATACACTGTGTGATACAAACTTGTAGTTTTTGTCGTTAGTAAGTTGTGTATAAACGAATATAAAAACGCCATGCAATTTTCACTCCATTATTGTTTACATCAGTGAATTATGTTCAACGGTTACAAAAAAGTAAACAAATCCACATGTTATACCCTTGGTTGTTGAAACTATGAAATTAACCTACCTAAGAAGTTGTGTAGCTTGCTGAATTTTTTCCCCAACTGCCTGTAATTGTTATGCGGGCTTTATCTAGTGCAGGGGTGGGCAATTCATTTTTACCGGGGGCCGCATGAGCAACCCGAGCACTGCTGGAGGGCCACATCGTTAATATTTCTATTCAATTTTGCTCAATATTATTTTTGATGTACCGTAAGATAAATGCTGATTGGAGCTGTGGCCGCAAGGTAGTTGGTGCTTTTCGTGGCGGTAATCCTAGAACCCGTTGGTGGACACCGGCGGTGAGGGATGCCGTCAAGCTGAAGAAGGAGTCCTATCGGGTTCTTTTGGCTCATAGGACTCCCGAGGCAGCGGACAGGTACCGACAGGCCAAGCGGTGTGCGGCTTCAGCGGTCGCAGAGGCAAAAACTCGGACATGGGAGGAGTTCGGGGAAGCCATGGAAAACGACTTCCGGACGGCTTCGAAGCAATTCTGGACCACCATCCGCCGCCTCAGGAAGGGGAAGCAGTGCACTATCAACACCGTGTATGGCGAGGATGGTGTTCTGCTGACCTCGACTGCGGATGTTGTGGATCGGTGGAGGGAATACTTCGAAGACCTCCTCAATCCCACCAACACCTCTTCCTATGAGGAAGCAGTGCCTGGGGAGTCTGTGGTGGGCTCTCCTATTTCTGGGGCTGAGGTTGCTGAGGTAGTTAAAAAGCTCCTCGGTGGCAAGGCCCCGGGGGTAGATGAGATCCGCCCGGAGTTCCTTAAGGCTCTGGATGCTGTGGGGCTGTCTTGGTTGACAAGACTCTGCAGCATCGCGTGGACATCGGGGGGCGGTACCTCTGGATTGGCAGACCGGGGTGGTGGTTCCTCTCTTTAAGAAGGGGAACCGGAGGGTGTGCTCTAACTATCGTGGGATCACACTCCTCAGCCTTCCCGGTAAAAAGGTCTATTCAGGTGTACTGGAGAGGAGGCTACGCCGGATAGTCGAACCTCGGATTCAGGAGGAACAGTGTGGTTTTCGTCCTGGTCGTGGAACTGTGGACCAGCTCTATACTCTCGGCAGGGTCCTTGAGGGTGCATGGGAGTTTGCCCAACCAGTCTACATGTGTTTTGTGGACTTGGAGAAGGCATTCGACCGTGTCCCTCGGGAAGTCCTGTGGGGAGTGCTCAGAGAGGATGGGGTATCGGACTGTCTGATTGTGGCAGTCCGCTCCCTGTATGCTCAGTGCCAGAGCTTGGTCCGCATTGCCGGCAGTAAGTCGGACACGTTTCCAGTGAGGGTTGGACTCCGCCAAGGCTGCCCTTTGTCACCGATTCTGTTCATAACTTTTATGGACAGAATTTCTAGGCGCAGTCAAGGCGTTGAGGGGATCTGGTTTGGTGGCTGCAGGATTAGGTCTCTGCTTTTTGCAGATGATGTGGTCCTGATGGCTTCATCTGGCCAGGATCTTCAGCTCTCACTGGATCGGTTCGCAGCCGAGTGTGAAGCGACTGGGATGAGAATCAGCACCTCCAAGTCCGAGTCCATGGTTCTCGCCCGGAAAAGGGTGGAGTGCCATCTCCGGGTTGGGGAGGAGATCTTGCCCCAAGTGGAGGAGTTAAAGTACCTTGGAGTCTTGTTCACGAGTGAGGGAAGAGTGGATCGTGAGATCGACAGGCGGATCGGTGCGGCGTCTTCAGTAATGCGGACGCTGTATCGATCCGTTATGGTGAAGAAGGAGCTGAGCCGGAAGGCAAAGCTCTCAATTTACCGGTCGATCTACGTTCCCATCCTCACCTATGGTCATGAGCTTTGGGTTATGACCGAAAGGACAAGATCATGGGTACAAGCGGCCAAAATGAGTTTCCTCCGCCGGGTGGCGGGGCTCTCCCTTAGAGATAGGGTGAGAAGCTCTACAATCCGGGGGGAGCTCAAAGTAAAGCCGCTGCTCCTCCACATCGAGAGGAGCCAGATGAGGTGGTTCGGGCATCTGGTCAGGATGCCACCCGAACGCCTCCCTAGGGAGGTGTTTAGGGCACGTCCGACCGGTAGGAGGCCGCGGGGAAGACCCAGGACACGTTGGGAAGACTATGTCTCCCAGGTGGCCTGGGAACGCCTCGGGGTCCCACAGGAAGAGCTGGACGAAGTGGCTGGGGAGAGGGAAGTCTGGGCTTCCCTGCTTAGGCTGCTGCCCCCGCGACCCGACCTCGGATAAGCGGAAGAAGATGGATGGATGGATGGAAGATAAATATTAATAATAATAATAATTTCATTTAACGTAACTTAACTTTATACAAAAGCAGATTGCTTTTGATGGTTTTATTTTTAACATTGTCTTACACAACACTTCCTGATGTATAATACAATGCAAAAATGTCAATTTCTGCATAAGGCCTTTTAAAAGTCCAACATTTTTCCCCGTCAGATTTGGACAACCATCTGTTGTCACACCTGCCAGCTTGTCCCATTTCAGTCCTAACATGTCCAAACACGCATTTACCTATGTGAACAAGTCATTACCTGTGATTGTCCCTTTTTAATTGACTGCATGGCTGCCAGCTCCTCCGTGATTTGAAAGTCTGCAGTTATCCCACGTAAGAAGATGAGCAGCTGGGCGGTGTCACGTACATCGCAGCTCTCATCCAAAGCCAGCGAAAAACAGTGAAAGTCGGCCGTTCTGTTCTTCAGCTGAAGCTCCAAGTTTGCAGCGATAGTCTCAACCCGCCTCGTTACAGTGCGTCAGGAGAGTGACACGTTCTCAAATGCGCCCCTCTTTTCCAGGCATATCAGCGCAACAGAGTCCAATAAGCACTCCTTAATAAACTCTCCGTCAGAAAACGCCTTACTTTTTCTGGCGATTTTGTGAGAAATTATGAAACTTGTCCTGATGGCTGCATCTCTGGGGGTGTGAAATATGGCAAAAAGTCGTTGTTGGGTTTGCAGTTTTACCATCAACACATCAGCCTCCCTTGCGCGCTCTTCATCAGACAGATTGCGGTATTTTTCCTCGTGCTTCGTTGTGTAGTGGCGATTCAAATTATATTCTTTAAACCTGTGTACCACAAATTAAGCACACGACTTTACCTTTAGTTTCTGTAAAGAAATACTTGGCAGTCCATGTCTTGTTGAAAACACGCCATTCGTCATCAACTTTTCTTTTTTTAGCGTGAGCTGACATCTCGGTGGTGACTGGGCATCACTTGTCGCTGTGCACCTTCACTCAAAGGTTACACCCGGACATACGTCCATAAATAACAATTTTCAAAATAAAAGCAGAACAGTTGTATTGCACGCACGACATAGATGTTTTTTTAAATTTATTTTGTAATTTGTGATTGCCGCTGTTCACATTCACTCACAATCACACACGCGCATACGGCCACACGGAAGTAATACAAATAACGCTTTTCAAAACAAAAGCAGCACCGTTGTGTTGCGCACTCGACATAGATACTTTTCAAAATGTATTTTGTAATTTATGATTGGCCGGACAGGGACGCACAAAGGGTCGGATGTGGCCCGGGAGCCGCAAAATGCCCAGGTCTGATCTAGTGGTATGCCAAAAAATCTCTTGATTAAATATTCGAACACAGTGTAACTGTTTAAACTGTGTAATGTTAGACTAATAATTCTTGTTAAATAAAATGTCTGCCTTGTTTTTAATGAATATTTAGGCCTACCATGCTAGAGTATTTTAATGTTGGTCATTTTGCTGGGACTTGGAGAGCAAAGTGTTTTCAGAGGTGCTACTTGGTGAACAAAGTATTTTATTTTCTAAGGACAATAAATCTATACTGCTTTCACTGACTTGTGCTACTCTAAAGTATATCCAAAATATTTTTTAAATATTTTCCCTAAATAAGATTGAACACAATGGTGGCTGAAATCCGACTATTTACTATTTTTTATTAAATACTATATTGTTAATTTAAGAGATTACTTTACATTCTGTTGATTGAGTTTTCACTCTTTCAAATGCAGTTTCAGGAGCCACGCAGCACCTTGAACAGTACCCCACTGGTCAAAAGGGAATGTTTGTTCCCAGAACAGCTCAGCATCACTGATCTCTCCTGCACCTCACACCAAAGTGCTGCAGAAGACACGGTGAGCCAGCTGGCTTGAAGTCTGTTCACGTGTGGTGTATCGGTCCAATTTACACACACCTTTCCTGGTAGGTGACCCCCAACACCTCACAGTTGGGCGACAGTGTTTGCTATGGCGAGATCCACGTTAACAAAGTTGACACCAGTGATTCGGCCTTGGTAAGAAAATCTTCACTTTGGCCAATGGTAAGTATTTTTGCAATATGTGAGTCAATAACAGTCAGCACTTAGAGGTTTTCATCAGAAATGCAAATAACACAAATGCAACCCATAGGATAATTATTAGACAAAGTTTGTACCTTTTTTTCAAATGTATTTTTTCCAGTGCAAAAATGTTCACAATGATATTTTGATAGTATGTTTATTTCTGAATAGGATGAGACGCCCAAACGGACTGCCATCAGCAGTAGACGTCGTCTACCATGGAGCGCAGAGAAAATGGAGATTTCCAGAGAGGACATTGGGCGAGCGTCCACTCCCAAGAAAATGAGGTTTAACAGCAAAGAAGAAATGACTGTGCAGATAAAGGAAGAGGACAGAGAAGGTCAGAAATACAAATATATACACAGTTTCACGTCTGGGGGCAGAAAAAAAAAAAAGTTACTGATAAATGCCTGGCTCAGTTTCAGTGTTTCCGTCAAAGCGTTGGAGCCACTCCATGTGCCTCATTGACCCTGACACTGTCATCCTCATTGGGGGTGAAACTTTGGAGGAAAACTTCAGCAAGGACTCTTTATGGAAGCTGGAGTTAGGTCAGTACACTGTCACCTTCCGAGGCAGAAATGTTTGTTTGGGAACAAACCATAAAACACACTCTTTCAGTGTTTCCACACAGCCTGGAAAACCTGTAAAATGAATGACCATTCATGGAAAATGAGGAGAAAAGCGTAAAATGTCCTAAAAACCATAATGTTGATGCATCCTCTACTTGCCTTGTGAGCAAATGCAAAACGGTTCAAAGTTATGGGCATGACTGTCATCTTATCTTCTGGGCAACATTAAAGCACAGCACGTGTCTGCTTCTACTCGGTGCAGAGCCCCACGTGATGCTACCCGTTTAACAAATTGGCATTTCTGCCTAGAACACTTCTGCAATCCAGTGCTTTCAATTGACTTTTCAGACCTTGTTAAGGGTTTAGCACAGGGGTCTACAAACCAAAATGTTGAAAGAGCCATATAGGACCAAAAATACAAAACAAATCTGTCTGGAGCCACAAAAAATTAAAAGCCTAATATAATTAAGGCAACGCATGATGCAAGTGTCTATATTAGCCATATTAGCATATACTATCAAAATGACCGTGTGTCGCGGGCTGATACAAATCTTTGACAGAAATGTTGAAATTTAATATTTATTCTACACATTTTTACTACATAGTAAAATAGTAAAACTGAGGCTTTTCGGACAGTGAAACTCCTGGAAAATACGCCGAAGGGAATAAGCGGTAGAAAATGGATTGATGGCTTAAAACGGCCAAAGATAAATAATGTGTGTCCAAGTTAAAGAAATGGCAGGCTGTCTTCTTATAGATTTATTTCTTGTGGTCTGGAACGACATGGCACAAAACATACAGCTAGCTTAAATAGCATATTAGCATCGATTAGCTTGCAGTCATGCACTGACCAAATATTACTGATTTAGCACTCCACACAAGTCAATAACATCAATAAAGCTCACCTTTGTGCATTCACGCACAGCATAAAAGGTTTGGCGAAAGAAATGAGACCGAAGAAGTGGCATAAAACACGTCTTTCTGTGGTAGCGTCGGAAAAAGTTATGCATGTAAGCAAACTGTTGGGTCACAGTCCACACAACTACGGTGAGTTCAAGGACTGTTGAAATTAGTAGGACAAAACGGCGCTTGCCGAATACTCATCAGTGAAGCATAAACACAAACCTATTAAACAGTTTGTTTGCTGACAATTAGCAATGTTTGTGTCATGTGTGTTCTCCTACAGAAACCATAATAAAATAAAATATATTTTTTCCCCTTTTCTTTTTTCCATTTTCATACATTTTTGAAAAGGCTCCAGGGAGCCACAAGAGCAACGCTAAAGAGCCGCGGGTAGCCGACCCACGGTTTAGCACTAGAGACAAAACTAGCAACTAAATATCAGTATTGGTTCGCGGGTGCAGGTTTTTCTCCCGCATGGTTGTGCAGTAAACGGGGTGAAACAAAATGACTTTTGTTGTTTTTCAGTGGTTTATTGAAAACAGAAATATTTGTAGAGTAAGAGAATGAGGGGAAAAAGTAAGAGAAAGTTGAGTTGCAAATATGCCCGATTGACCATTGTAAGTCCATTTAGTCACAAGTTAAAATTGTAGAAAAGAACACTTCCAAAGAATGAGGCGGACAAGGGGATATATTACTGTATGATATAGTAACTTGTTTCTATCAGCTGGAAGATTTCAGGAAGAGTGGAATCTCTGTCTTAATCACTGTCTGCCATAACTTTATTCAATGAGGCTAAAGCCACTGTAATCACAAAAGGGAATACACACATCACATTTATTTTTTCTTAAGTTACACTACTCTAGAAATTAAACTTGGAAATCACTATAGATTTTCTGTTCTCAAAGTCAACACACTGTCTATGTAGTTAAATAAGTGAGTAAAACATGTCCAAATTGTGTTTTTGTGAATATTTAGTGTCACTAGCATTGCATTGATCCTCTTGGGCATGGAATTTACTAGAGCGAAACAGTTGTGACTGAAAAATGCTCCTCCGCGTTCCGCTTGATGGTCCAAGGAAGAACAAACTTTTTTGTATGGCTCTGGAATTTTCCTTCACTTCTGACCCTTTGAATTTTCTCTTGATGTTTCAGTAATGCACACATTTTAAATGACATCATTGAAGCATCCAATTCTTACAAATGTTGCTAATTTCAAATGAGGGATAATCAACCTTGAAGGAGGTCTTGTGCTCTACTGAATTCTAATCATTGCTGCAGCCCCAATATGGTTGCCTCTGTTCCAGACAATGACCTTTGGTATCAAATGAACTCCTCCACATCTGGACCTGCACCACCTTGCACCCTAGGATTCTCTGCGACCTACGACCCAGACTCTAAGACCATCTTGGTGTACGGTGGCCTGAGGGAGGGTCAGCGCTACAGCGAGCTGTACATCCTAAATACTCTGACCTGGAAGTGGAAGCTTGTCACAGTAAGTTTGTCACAAGCTTGTAGGAAATAAACATTGAGAAATTCAGCTTTTTAAAATACTTTGCTTCATTTAGGCAAAAGGAAACATTCCTTCCTTGGCATATCACTCTGCGGCTTTTTATGAGAAGGAGCTTTTTGTCTTTGGTGGGGTTCATCCGCGTCAGTCTTCCAGGGATAAGTTGTGCAGTAATGCTTTGTACATTTTCAACCCAGATTTTGAGCTGTGGTATCAGCCCATTGTAGAGGGGGACAAACCTCTGCCTCGCTTTGGGTCCGTATCCTTTATAATCACTACATCACATTTACTTTCTAACGGTCGTTCATTTATTATGTATTTTCTTTTGCCCAATAGACATTCAGCCACACTCCTGTCACAAAAATTGATCATATTTGGCGGCCGGACAACTGCAACTTACCTAAATGACCTCCATGTTCTAGACCTGGGTAAGAAAAATTTAAAATGTTATATTTGTTTGCACTGATGTCATGGACATTTATTTTCCTTTCCGGGTGAAGGCTTCATGGAGTACACAGCTGTGAAGTGCGAGAACATGCCGCCGCTGCCTCGAGGGTGCGTGCAGCTTTGAAAGACCTTGAGAAAATGTCATGTCTTCAATATGGCACGTTAAATGTCTTCCCATTTAAAAAAAACAAAAAACCAAACCTATTTGTGTGTACTTGAACAGGTTTCATGCTGCTCTCCCAGTTTCAGACAACAAGATTTTAGTGAACGGTGGATGTAGCACAATTGGTCCTTTGCAGGATGTACATGTCTTCAATACTGGTAAGTACTGTATACCAGTGTTTCTTAACCAAAGGGCCCATTGTTGGGCCGCAAGCCCCCCCAAGAGTGCCTCCAAAAATGATCAGTTTCTCAGCTGCAGTCTGTACTCACTCAAAAAGGACTAAAGTGATGTAGCTGTATCTTCATTTGGACTTAAATTTTATATACTGTTTCTTTTAAGAAACAATATTATAATTTAGTCAGAATGTATTTATTTTAGCACTGTGCAATTGTAGATTTATTTCTTTTGTTTTTTTGAGTCCCTTCTCATGGAGTGTATTTGATTAGTATTGTGTAACCGCCTGATCTAAACCCTGATAATCTTTGATTAACACATGGTTTCAGATCATTTGACAAGGTTGTAAACTGTAAGTAGGTTAGATATAATTAATGAATAAAATTCAAATCAAGAGTAAGATTACTAATCTAGTGTTAATATTTGAGTGGGCTTTGGGCCTCTCTGTAGTGGAAAAGTATGGAAGTAGAATTGTCTCACATCAACTTATGTATATCAATATGATATTAATACATAAGCATATATTAATAAATATACAAATGTGATATACAAATAATTTGTATAAATGCGTATTTGTAAATTTTTGAGATTTGAAAATATATACAAATAAAATGTATAAATATAAAAATGTGACATACAAATAAATCTAGAATTTGTATAAACGTGTACTATTTTTGAGATTTGAATATAAATATGCTTGATTTTTGTATTTGTATTGAATTTGCATATGTGGATCGCTTTTTTGCTATTGTGTTGAGACATTTCTACCACAAACCAGATGCATAAATAAATGTGACCTACACACTCCCCTGAACAACCAGCAGAGGGCACTGCAGCCAGAGCGATCTGGGTCACAGAGCATTATATGCAAAATGCCCGGAGTTCTCTGCGCAAAAACAATCCACGTCTTTACAGAGAGAGCGCACCACAGGCCTGAGCGAGCTAACGTTAGCGTTGTTTTAGCTAATGCTAATTTATCCAGTTCATCTGAAAGACCGTGCTAGCTGCTTATTTTATTGTATCAATGCTGCTTAATGACCTTGTCCCGATGTACAAACCCCGTTTCCATATGAGTTGGGAAATTGTGTTGGATGTAAATATAAATGGAATACAATGATTTGCAAATCATTTGCAACCCATATTCAGTTGAATATGCTACAAAGACAACATATTTGATGTTCAAACTGATAAAAACATATTTTTTTCCAAATAATCATTAACTTTAGAATTTGATGCCAGCAACACGTGACAAAGAAGTTGGGAAAGGTGGTAAATACTGATAAAGTTGAGGAATGCTCATCAAACACTTATTTGGAACATCCCACAGGTGTGCAGGCTAATTGGGAACAGGTGGGTGCCATGATTGGGTATAAAAACAGTTTCCCAAAAAATGCTCAGTCTTTCACAAGAAAGGAGGTACACCCCTTTGTCCACAACTGCTGGAACAAATAGTCAAACAGTTTAAGAACAACGTTTCTCAAAGTGCAATTGCAAGAAATTTAGGGATTTCAACATCTACGGTCCATAATATCATCAAAAGTTTCAGAGAATCTGGAGAAATCACTCCAAGTAAGCGGCATGGCCGGAAACCAACATTGAATGACCGTGACCTTCGATCCCTCAGACGGCACTGTATCAAAAACCGACATCAATCTCTAAAGGATATCACCACATGGGCTCAGGAACACTTCAGAAAACCACTGTCACTAAATACAGTTCGTCGCTACATCTGTAAGTGCAAGTTAAAGCTCTACTATGCAAAGTGAAAGCCATTTATCAACAACATCCAGAAACGCCGCCGGCTTCTCTGGGCCCGAGATAATCTAAGATGGACTCATGCAAAGTGGAAAAGTGTTCTGTGGTCTGACGGGTCCACATTTCAAATTGTTTTTGGAAATATTCGACATTGTGACATCCGGACCGAAGGGGAAGCGAACCATCCAGACTGTTATCGACGCAAAGTTCAAAAGCCAGCATCTGTGATGGTATGGGGGTGCATTAGTGCCCAAGGCATGGGTAACTTACACATCTGTGAAGGCACCATTAATGCTGAAAGGTACATACAGGTTTTGGAACAACATATGCTGCTATCTAAGCGCCGTCTTTTTCATGGACGCCCCTGCTTATTTCAGCAAGACAACGCAAAGCCACATTCAGCACGTGTTACAACAGCGTGGCTTCGTAAAAAAAGAGTGCGGGTACATTCCTGGCCCGCCTGCAGTCCAGACCTGTCTCCCATCGAAAATGTGTGGCACATTATGAAGCGTAAAATACGACAGCGGAGACCCCGGACTGTTGAACGACTGAAGCTCTACATAAAACAAGAATGGGAAAGAATTCCACTTTCAAAGCTTCAACAATTAGTTTCCTCAGTTCCCAATCGTTTGAGTGTTGTTAAAAGAAAAGGTGATGTAACACAATGGTGAACATACCCTTTCCCAACTACTTTGGCACGTGTTGCAGCCATGAAATTCTAAAAAAAAAAATAGTTTGTTTGAACATCAAATATCTTGTCTTTGTAGTGCATTCAATTGAATATGGGTTGAAAAGGATTTGCAAATCATTGTATTCCGTTTATATTTACATCTAACACAATTTCCCAACTCATATGTAAATGGGGTTTGTAGATACTGATCTTTTATCAGTGCAATGTGTGGCTCTGGCTGCAGTGCCCTCTGCTGGTTGTTCAGGGGCGTGTGTAGGTCACATTTATTTGTGCGTCTAGTTTGTGGTAGAAATGTCTCATTGACACAAAAGCAAAAAAGCGATCCACATACGCAAATTCAATACAAAATCAAGCATATTTATATTCCAATCTCAAAAATATATTTACAAATACACTTTTGTTTATACAAATTCTTGATTTGTTTGTATGTCACATTTGTATATTTATTAATAAATGCATATGTATTAATATCATATTGATGTGAGACAATTCTACTTCCGTAGAAAAGTTGGTCCCTGAGGTCAAAAAGGTTAAGAACCCCTGCTGTATATGACATACTGAGATTTTTTTTTCAGTTGTATCAGTAAAAGTGGAACCTCCTAAAGTTAAACCCACTATTTTCGGTTTTGAAACAAGTTTCTTCAAAAAATCTTACAATTTTAACTGTAATGGTCATTTTAAAGTTAAAACAGTTTGAAATGTCTGATATAATCAACCGGTATTAAATTAAAAATATTATTTCGGATCATGCCGGTAATGTTGGGGTATGTACAGTTGTGGTCAAAAGTTTACATACACTTGTAAAGAACATAATGTCACGGCTGTCTTGAGTTTCCAATAATTTCTACAACTTATCTTTTTGTGATCGAGTGATTGGAGCACATACTTGTTGGTCACAAAAAACATTCATGAAGTTTGGTTCATTTATGAATTTATTATAGGTCTACTGAAAATGTGACCAAATCTGCTGGGTCAAATGTATACATACAGCAATGTTAATATTTGCTTACATGTCCCTTGGAAAGTTTCACTGCAATAAGGTGCTTTTGGTTGCCATCCACAAGGTTCTGGTTGAATTTTTGACCACTCCTCTTGATAAAATTGGTGCAGTTCAGCTAAATGTGTTGGTTTTCTGACATGGACTTGTTTCTTCAGCATTGTCCACACGTTTAAGTCAGGACTTTGGGAAGGCCATTCTAAAACCTTAATTCTAGTCTGATTTAGCCATTCGTTTACCACTTTTGACGTGTGTTTGGGGTCATTGTCCTGTTGGGACACCCAACTGCGCCCAAGACCCAACCTCCGGGCTGATGATTTTAGGTTGTCCTGAAGAATTTGGAGGTAATCCTCCTTTTTCATTGTCCCATTTACTCTCTGCAAAGCACCAGTTCCATTGGCAGCAAAACAGGCCCAGAGCATAATACAAACCCCGTTTCCATATGAGTTGGGAAATTGTGTTAGATGTAAATATAAACGGAATACAATGATTTGCAAATCAGTTTCAACCCATATTCAGTTGAATATGCTACAAAGACAACATATTTGATGTTCAAATTCATAAACTATTTTTTTTGCAAATAATCATTAACTTTAGAATTTTTGATGCCAGCAACACGTGACAAAGAAGTTGGGAAAAGTGGCAACAAATACTGATGATTGGGTATAAAAGTAGATTCCATGAAATGCTCAGTCATTCACAAACAAGGATGGGGCGAGGGTCACCACTTTGTCAACAAATGTGTGAGCAAATTGTTGAACAGTTTAAGAAAAACCTTTCTCAACCAGCTATTGCAAGGAATTTACAGATTTCACCATCTACGGTCCGTAATATCATCAATGGGTTCAGAGAATCTGGAGAAATCACTGCACGTAAGCAGGTAAGCCCGTGACCTTCGATCCCTCAGGCTGTACTGCATCAACAAGCGACATCAGTGTGTAAAGGATATCACCACATGGGCTCAGGAACACTTCAGAAACCCACTGTCAGTAAATACAGTTGGTTGCTACATCTGTAAGTGCAAGTTAAAACTCTTCTATGCAAGGCGAAAACCGTTTATCAACAACACCCAGAAACGCCGTCGGCTTCGCTGGGCCTGAGCTCATCTAAGATGGACTCATACAAAGTGGAAAAGTGTTCTGTGGTCTGAGGAGTCCACATTTCAAATTGTTTTTGGAAACTGGACGTCGTGTCCTCCGGACCATAGAGGAAAAGAACCATCCGGATTGTTCTAGGCGCAAAGTTGAAAAGCCAGCAAGTGTCATGGTATGGGGGTGTATTACTGCCCAAGACATGGGTAACTTACACATCTGTGAAGGCACCGTTAATGCTGATTGGTACATACAGGTTTTGGAGCAACATATGTTGCCATCCAAGCAACGTTACCATGGACGACCCTGCTTATTTCAGCAAGACAATGCCAAGCCACGTGTTACATCAACGTGGCTTCATAGTAAAAGAGTGCGGGTACTAGACTGGCCTGCCTGTAGTCCAGACCTGTCTCCCATTGAAAATGTGTGGCGCATTATGAAGCCTAAAATACCACAACGGAGACCCCCGGACTGTTGAACAACTTTAGCTGTACATCAAGCAAGAATGGGAAAGAATTCCACCTGAGAAGCTTAAAAAATGTGTCTCCTCAGTTCCCAAACGTTTACTGAGTATTGTTAAAAGGAAAGGCCATGTAACACAGTGGTGAACATGCCCTTTCCCAACTACTTTGGCACGTGTTGCAGCCATGAAATTCTAAGTTAATTCCATCCATCCATCCATCCATTTCCTACCGCTTATTCCCTTTGGGGTCGCGGAGGGCGCTGGAGCCTATCTCAGCTACAATCGGGCGGAAGGCGGAGTACACCCTGGTCAGGTCGCCACCTCATCGCAGGGCCAACACAGATAGACAGACAACATTCACACTCACATTCACACACTTGGGTCAATTTAGTGTTGCCAATCAACCTATCCCTAAGTGCATGTCTTTGGAAGTGGGAGGAAGCCGGAGTACCCGGAGGGAACCCACGCAGTCACGGGGAGGACATGCAAACTCCACACAGAAAGATCCCGAGCCCGGGATTGAACCCAAGACTACTCAGGACCTTCGTATTGTGAGGCAGATGCACTAACCCCTCTTCCACCGTGCTGCCCTCTAAGTTAATTATTATTTGAAAAAAAAAAAAATTAAGTTTGAGTTTGAACATCAAATATGTTGTCTTTGTAGTGCATTCAACTGAATATGGGTTGAAAAGTATTTGCAAATCATTGTATTCCGTTTATATTTACATCTAACACAATTTCCCAACTCATATGGAAACGGGGTTTGTACTACACCACCATGCTTGACGGCAGGGATGGTGTTTATGGGATTAAAGGCCTCACCTTTTCTCCTCCAAACATATTGCTGCGTATTGTGGCCAAACAGCTCAATTTTTGTTTCATCTGACATCACATGGACAAAGATAAGACCTTCTGGAGGAAAGTTCTGTGGTCAGATGAAACAAAAATGTAGCTGTTTGGCCACAACACCCAGCAATATGTTTGGAGGAGAAAAGGTGAGGCTTTTAATCCCAGGAACACCATGTTTACCGTCAAGCATGGTCAGGCCCGGCCCTAACCAATCTGGCGCCCTAGGCAAGATTTTAGGTGGCGCCCCCCCACATCGGCAGTGAAGTGTATATACTCACAAGAAACCGAATAGCTTTGTCTTTGACCTTTTTTTTTTACTTACAACTATACCTAATATATAAAGGGGTGGACAAGAGACTATTACCTGCAGGGCAAACATTAGCTAACCAGAAGGCAATAACAATATAAACAAAAAACACCTGCTTAAAAGATCTAATACAAATGTCCCTGAGGAATGTAAGGTGAGTACTGTAATTACCTAACGTTACATTATTATTTTCCATAACAATTTAGCCCCCTCCACAATATTAACCCGACGTTAAAACAGAACTAGCTATGTATTGATTAGCAATTGCCGAATCATGTAACATTAGCTTAATGCTAAAAAGCCAGGTTACTATCACATTCTGTAACAGACAAATAATTTCATGTAGGCTAACGTTACCTACCTGCTAACTCTGTCTTTTCTCTTTTCTACTCCTCTTCTTTTCTCTTTTTTCTTCCCTGGGCACCTGACAGTTTTGGCCGTTTTGACATCTTGTGTTGTTTTTTTGATGTGGTGACGTCCAAAAAGAGTCATGATACGGGAAGGGATGGGCGCACCGTGCGGGGGGGGGGCCGTAATGTTGTAACAAATAATATTTCTATTAAATAGGCTTTACTTTGCATTTTAATTAACGTGGGATTATTTTTTGTATTTAGAAATAATAATACCAATTTTTTTCTTTTTTTTCTTTTTTTTTTTTCTCCAACATTTGTGGCACTGGCGTGGCGCCCCCTGATGGACGGCGCCCTTAGCATTTGCCTATACGGCCTATGCCACGGGCCGGCCCTGAGCATGGTGGTGGTAGTATTATGCTCTGGGCCTGTTTTGCTGCCAATGGAAGTGGTGCTTTACAGAGAGTCAATGGGACAATGGAAAAAGGAGGATTTTCTCAATTCTTCAGGACAACCTAAAATCATCAGCCCGGAGGTTGGGTCTTGGGCGCAGTTGGGTGTTCCAACAGGACAATGACCCTAAACACACGTCAAAAGTGGTAAAGGAATGGCTAAATCAGGCTAGAATTAAGGTTTTTGAATGGCCTTCCCAAAGTCCTGACTTAAACGTGTGGACAATGCTGAAGAAACAAGTCCATGTCAGAAAACCAACACATTTGGTTGAACTGCACCAATTTTGTGGTCAAAAATTCAACCAGAAGCTTGTGGATGGCTACCAAAAGCACCTTATTGCAGTGAAACTTGCCAAGGGACATGTAACCAAATATCAACATTGCTGTATGTATACTTTTGACCCAGCAGATTTGGTCACATTTTCAGTAGACTCATAATAAATTCATAAAATAACCAAACTTCATGAATGTTTTTTTGTGACCAACAAGTATGTGCTCCAATCAATCTATCACAAAAAAATAAGAGTTGTAGAAATTATTGGAAACTCAAGACAGCCATGACATTATGTTCTTTACAAGTGTATGTACACTTTTGACCACGACTGTATTTTCTGGATTGTCGTGTGCGAAGGATGACTTCATCAAACTGCACCGTGCTCCACAGTATCTCCACAGTATAGAATTACTTCCACGTTTGGCGTTTTGGCTTGTCAATAATGCAATTGACAATGACTGTAAAGCATTGGTTATGTGATGTGGGAGTAAAGGAGTCTTCTTTCAATATTTCTAATATTACACCGCAGGAAGAATCACTGTTACATGCAGCAAAATAGTGACTGTCAATACTGAAGAAAACTACCCAGCTATACCCGGTTTATAAATTCACTGATTGTATTAGTCCAGACTTTCATACTTTACTTTATTCTTATATGCCATGTAAAAATGTGTAACTTTCCAAATTGCCGTCTTCATTTATTGGATTTCTTATTGATTCAAAAGACTAACCTGTCTTACTCTGTGATGGTAGGAGAACATGTTATTTTAGTTGACTATTGATCATTATTTTTTTGTAATGGCTATTTTGGTGAGACAAAATGTTGAATTCAAATATGGTACTCTTCCTATAACTTACATTGCAGTATTCGTCTTGCTCATCACAGTAAAGAAGTGTTTATTCATTACACCAGATGTGACCTAAGAGCTGCTGCATAGTTATAGAGCAGTTGATATCTGTATTAGAAATGAAGTGCTGAACACAATTGGATATCTGTAGGAAAGCCAATATCAAGTGTCTCTAAAAAAAAAAAAAGTTGTAAATGACAAAAGCATAGTGCAAAATTGATGTATGCTGCAGATGCACCTCACTTCTTAAAATAAGTTTAATCAGTGTTTATAGTACTGTAGTCTTTTCATAGTATTCTCTTAACACCCCTTTTAATAAAGGCTCGTACTACCATACCATAAAATCAAAGTATCAACTAAGCTGATCTGTGACATGATATGAAATCATGAAGGCTGCGATCCATCTTTTGGAGCGTTGTGATGAACTGAGATCTCAGTGGTTGGAACTCGGAACATTTTAGGTTTCATTTTCCTTCATTTCGGTCAAATGATCAACTATATGATGTCTGGGGCATTCGATGTTGGGGGGGTTTCACTGAACAACCATTATTTACCAACACTGCTTGGCTCTGTGTTCAGACACCAACATGTGGGGTTCAATGGCATTGTCGGAGTTGGGCTCCAAGCCTCGTGCTGGACACAGTTTGATCCTTTTGAGTTCGTCCACCTTGGCAGCCGAGCAGGATCGACCTGTCAAAGTCCACTGCACACTGCTGGTGTTTGGGGGCTCAGACTGCTCTGGTAACTTCTACAATGACACCGTTAAGTGCACATTGGAGATTCCTTTATGATAAATTTTATTCTGGATGGACCCTGAACAGGATGTCTTGTTTTTTTTGTTGTTTTTTTTAAATGCTAGCTTCTTCATGTAGTTTATTTCTTAACACTTGAAACATTTTCAGCCGCCTTGTCCTTGTTTTAGCCTCTGCCATAATTATCCACACTTCCTCCGAGCAGCTGATTTGCCGCAAGCTTTGCATAACAAATCTGTCATTTGCATGTTTTGCAAGTACTCATGTTGCAGTGAAATGCTGGTGCTTTAATATTGATATTAATAAATGCCAATAACTATTTATAACTGAGTGTTATTGTTTCAAATAACTGCAAAAATAATGGAGTTATGTCCAAAGCATTTTATTTTAGTGTGTGCGAAGTGGCAGCCCAGCGTTTGCTATACTCTCAGTTCAACAGGCGTGTCTGGCTGGGAAGATGGATGGCTCACTTGGAAAGCTTCGATCTCAAGTAAGCTTTGATTTAGCCTGTGGATTGTTGGATACAATCTGATGTCCACTTTAAACCTGCAGTTTAAAAACAAACCACACTGTGACATATTTTCTAATTGAATATGTTTTTTTAACGTACTGTACCTCTCTGCATTGTAGACTTGTGGAACCAGGCATATGTCAGCCATGGATATCTAAAAAGGTAAAATGACTCATCAAATAAGCCCTCAAAATGACATGTTCATTAACAGGCTGTTTTAATAGAAAGCTATTACCTCATCACCGACGCAATATTTTCCAGACGTTTGCTTGAGAATAGGCTCAAGAGCTGCACAAGAACAAATATGCTTACAATTAATATTCAAATGTCTTGGTTATGGGAGATGTCAAAGGATACTGTAAGTGGTGCGCACCAACCTTCAAAACCACGATTAATGAAATACTGCGCCCACGGCACCTTCTCGGCTCCAATCTTTTGGATCACGTGTAGATTCTAAAATATTTTGAAATAATGACGTCAAATATGTTCGCTAATATAGGTTAAACTACTACAGTGGTTGCTCTGTTTTTGTCCCAAAGGTCTGATGAAAACTAAAGCAATTTATCCCACATAGAAAAAGTCATAACAAATCCAATTAAGATGTTAGACACCCACAAATGTTAAAATTAAACACATTTTAGAGATTTTTACTTTTTCACATTTGAATCGATATGAGACCATTTCCCGGTACCCGAGAATTTATCGATACGCTACTGTACCAATTTGTGTGTTCATGTTAACAAATAATTTGTTTATTAATAAAATCTCTTTATTTAACATTAACAATGAGCTGAAATCTGTGCTGTCCATTAGTTGTATATAGATTTTTACAATTGAGTCTAATTTGCACATAATATACAGTTGACTTTGCATGCAGTTGCAATTACAAGACATTAGATGGCAGTAATGTATATGCTAATCCGCGGCACATCAATGGCAATCCATTTGAAATAGTGGAGCCTTACTGTATGTTAGTGTCTTCGATCAAGCTTACTTGCAACATTACCTAGCGGCAGTCCTGTTTGAAAAAATGTCTGCTCGCCAAGTGTTTGAGCCAGCCGAGTCTGCAACTGGACATGTCATGTGCAACAATGGTATCGAAATATGGCCCCATTTGATTTTTGCGTGAATCAATACCTGGTAGGACTGACAGAATTTGGTTAATGCCTATAGAACTGACAGAATTTGGTTACTGCCTATAGAAGTGACTTATTCAGTACCAATCCTTAAAGACAATACAACATGTTTGTAAATGAGGAATACAAGGGATAAATTAACATTTGACATCACTTATCTTTTTATTGAAGATTACTGTTGGCAAGAGGGGAGAGGAGAGCCACCCAGACGCCACCTTATGTAATTTGCTATGTGTTCTTTCTTGAATTCAATAGTTTCTCTCCTTCTTTAGTAAAGTGCTGGCACTCACAACTTTATTTGGCACCATGTTGGTTTGGGTGTTAAGCTAATGGACTAGTTTGATGCGCAATGAACAAGATGGTATACGAAAACCATTGTAAACCTTTGGTGTGAATTTCCTTTAAAAAAAATTTGGGCGTACAAAACTGAGGTACCACTGTATAATGATTACGAGTGTTTGTCTACCTGCAGAGGTTGTATCCCGGAAGCAATAAGATCACTAATCATCCGAACCTGGGCCCGTTTCTTTGGCTCTGATGGCAGAAGGCGAGGTCCTGGCCTGGTCTCATCAATGTACTGGATCACTGCCAACTGTGTGAGCCCAACAGTAAAAGTAAGATCTGAACTGGGGGAAAAAGAGAATTTTAGGTGAGAAGTTTTGGTGAGGTACTCACTGACTGGGAGAGGGTGATGCCATCAATTTCAACTGCAGGCACTTGCTGCATTGGGTTGAAAGTCTTGTACTCCTCTGTGAGCTGGAACACACTTTTGTAACTCAAACATCAACGTTCAACTTATGTTGACTTGTAAACATTTAACTCTACCTGCTGACCTCCATCTTTGATGAGGTTGACAGGCACTTGGTCATATTCAATACCTTTCATGGCCAAAGCTGATGCACAAAAAGTTTAGTATCGCCATGTTGAGCAAAAATGTTAAGGAATGTCTTACCGATTCGTACTCTCCATGTGCAGGAGCTTCTGAAGTATCCATGGAGGACAGGCTGCAGGAAGAGAAGAAACAACATAGGAATAAAGAACATGATGTGCAGCCTTTTCATTTCTTTTATGGCACCTTAGGTTGCTCTGACATAACTTCTCAGTCGAGTTTGCACCAAAAAGTGCGGCTGCAAAAAGTTGTACAAGCTGACCTCATGCACGTCCTGTGACAGCCAATAGGATGTGTTCCTCGCATCCCTCCTACCTTCTCTTTGCTCCATGACTGAGCAGCATCACAGCACATCTGCTTCATATTAGCCACAGTCTTCTCTTTGGACAAACTAGCAAACCGTCCGTTTGAAATGAAATTACCTTTGCCAGGAGAACACAGGACAAGCGCATGGTGAACTTGTTATTATTTTTTTAAGTTTCCACATTTGTGTCTGAAAGGTTTTTAAAGCGTCCCCTTCACCCTTTTACAGCTAAGGTTGTCAGTAATTGTCGTAGATACCAAGTTAGTTCGACGTTTTTGGTTGCTAATACGAAAAAATAACGGAAGTTGTTTGAATCGCCCATTGGTCAGTAGAAATAAATAAGGCGGGCGTTTATACATTCTCTATTGACTATTGGTCAGAATCAGCCGACGTCACCCAACCAGTTTGCGGCATTTTTACACAAACGAATGGTCGGCCTCAGATTTGATTAAACCCCGCCTATTCTAATGACCCTAAAGTATAACCTCAACGCAGTATTCTTCTGGTGACCAACCCTCTCCGTACTTGTGGTTATCTCTTCTTAATCTTGCCATTATGGCCTCCATGGCTTTAAGATCAGCACTCAAAGCGAAGGTATGATTTTGGAGCAAATTTCGTTCAAATTTCTCGTGTTACGAGGGGTCATTGGTGGCATGGACTTGTTTACACACTCCACTCACACAGGATTAACTCCCTTTTACAATTGTTATGCAGCTTTTTAAATGACAACTATTCCGAATAATCATGTGAGAGGACTTGCATTATTGTTTACATTTAATTCACAGGTTCCATTTAAAGTTGGCCGCATGTGCTACTCTTCTTCGGTGGTAAGTTTGATCGACATCACTGTCATTACATGATGTACAGTATAAGTAAATTGGTGTAATTCACGTCTTGCAGCCCACTACCAAGCTGCTCATTGATGGAAAGTTTGTTGAATCCAACACTACAGAATGGCTTGATATTCACAATCCTGTAAGTATTCATAACTGTACTATTAATAAACATCCTTCAAGTTTATTGATGCACATGTGTACTTAAGTGCAGTGACGTGCAGTCATTGGCAGGTGAGGCCCCGTACTACCATACCATAAAATCAAAGTATCAACTAAGCTGATCTGTGACATGATATGAAATCATGAAGGCTGCGATCCAAAAAATGCAAAAAGAAAAAAAAAAAAATTAAATTGTTAAATGTATCCAGTGATTATACTGTAAAGTTATTTTCCATTTAACTTCACCAGTTTTAGATTATTTTTATTCAAAATCGCTGAATTTTCACATTTGCCGTTCAAATACCGAGAAGAGATGGTGCGGTGATCAGCAGCCAGCTGAGGCACGTCACTCATTTGTGCCTCACCATGGATTGCGGACTCTAACGGCTGGCCTGCTGTGCAGTGAGACCTTATTGCTATATGAATTATATTATACATTTCCATAGTTTAGTTAGCTGAGGTATATAATGTACAGTGTATTTTGTCAACAACTGTATGTGTGTAACGTATTTCTTGTGCTGAGCGATCATAAAACGGCTGCAAAAGACTCACTGGCTGAGGCTCGCAGTAATCCGTCTCCTGCACCCCCGCCGTAGAATTTGCACCCCCTGACGGGAGTGTTCTATCAACTAAAGCCTACACTTAAACTTTCCACGTGCAAGATTGAATCTATTTGAAAAAGTTATTTCATAAGAAGCCAAAAAGTGCAAAAACAATAATGTTCATGTTGGAGTTGTGAATGACTGCAGGGCCACAACATTAGGTACGCCTGCAGACTGCAGGTGTACCTAATTCACAACTCCTCCAACACGAACATTATTGTTTTTGCACTTTTTGGCTTCTTATTAAATAACTTTTGTAACCTATTTTTATGGGCTTTCCTCTTTGTGATGTAAGTTCCTGTTATGCGCTGTTATACAGTATATGCCTTGAGCTCTTATTTTGAAGGCGCTAAGAGCGGAAGTGATGACACGTTGGAGTGGAGCGTAGGTTTTTGAAAGAAGGTAAATAAAGTGGTCCTCGTCCAAACTGGAGCCTCCGTGTTTGTTATTTTGTAATTTCATACAGTATAGGCGACATTTATAAACCCTCGGTTACACTTTTTTTTAAATAGATTCAATCTTGCACGTGGAAAGTTGAAGTGAGGGCTTTAGTTGATATAACACTCCCGTCAGGGGGTTCATTAATCCAGCACAACAGCGGCGCATGGACTTCATTTATAAGTAAAGGTAAGACCATAATAACTTTTTTTTTTAAATGTGCTTTTTTGTGTGCTACAGTTTGTATGTGTAAAGTTAATGATTGTCACACACACACTAGGTGTAATGAAATGTGTCCTCTGCATTTGACCCATCCCCTTGTTCACCCCCTGGGAGGTGAGGGGAGCAGTGGGCAGCAGCGGCGCCGCGCCTGGGAATAATTTTTGGTGATTTAACCCCCAATTCCAACCCTTGATGCTGAGTGCCAAGCAGGGAAGAATGCTGGTATGAGCTTTTAAACATAACCCGTTAACTGCTGCCAATCAAATGGTGAATAAGATACTCTTTAGGGTTCATATGTTTGTAAATCTGACTGTGATGAAGTCAGTGCCTCACCAGCCATCAACCTCACCGCACGTCACTGCTTAAGTGTAATTAGGAAGTATACTCAAATATTGATCATCTCCACTGCAGGCTACCAACGAGGTGATCGCCCGTGTGCCAAAAGCCACCCAGCAGGAAATGTTGGCTGCTGTGGACTCTTGTTCCAAGGCCTTCACGTCCTGGTCCGAGACCTCCATCCTGGCCCGACAGCAGGTCTTTCTGCGCTATCAGCAGCTCATCAAAGACAACATTGTAAGTCAAAACTGTGTAAGCAGTGCAAACCGACCAACAGCATCTAATTGTGGAAACTGATTAGAGGTTCTTTGTGTACCCCAGAAAGAGCTTGCCAAGTCCATCACAGTGGAACAAGGCAAGACCCTTGCAGACGCAGAGGGGGATGTGTTCAGGGGATTGCGTAAGTAACACACGCATACAGTACAGTATATATAACTTTACAAAGGTCAACGAATAGGTAAATGTGTACTCTGCACGTGTGTGTTGTACCTCATGGTTAATCAGTTATCTTGGCCACTAAGAACAAAGGGCAACTCACTCACTGTGACAAAATATAAAATATTCATTGATAGCATTAATCTTAAGGCCCATACTTATTTTTTCACCGAGGGTGCGCGGTATTTATGGACCACAATTAGATTTTTATTCAATTTATGAGAGTGCGTTCGTAACAATGAAACATTGTAACAAGTTCCATCTGTATCAACATTTCAGCTTTTTCTCATTACAGTATGCCTCTTTCTGACGTTCCCATTTCTGCTCTTTTTCTATGGGGGGATTTTATTTCTTAAATATGCCACAGGCCAATAAAAAAAAAAAACTGCGGGCCACACTTTGAACACCCTGCATTAACAGTCCATCTCCCAGTATAATGACACCCCTGACATATTTGCAGTGTTGGTCAGTAGCTTGTTACATGTAGCAAAGTTACGTAGCTTAACTAAATTTCCCAGTAGCTTCGCTACTTTTTATGAGTAGCAATTTCGTAGCTTAGCTATTTTTAGACCCATGTAGCAGGTAGCTCAGCTACAAAAGAAGAGAGAGGGGAAAAAGGAAAAGAAAGCGAGAAATGGACTAGTGCAACTCCATAGGCAGGGGACAAAAATATGTGGGAAAAATCCATGAAGATTGGTAGGTTTACGACGAGTCACAATTGGTTAAGTTTAGGGCAAAACATTACGGACAGGCCAATCAAACATCACTTACTGTTATTAGGATGCCGACTGATAGAGTCTTGTTATATTCCCGTTTTAGATGAAAATTGACTCATAATCCTCACGAAGAAAAGAGAGGTGGAGCCAAGCAGCATAAACTAGTGATCACGGTGCCGCTATAAATAGTTGTTGTGTTAGCGTTTATAATAACAATATCACTAATACTTGGTTAATATACAAATCACAAAATGTAAATGGAGTATTGTTGGCGCTTTTTGAATGGTTATTTGGTTTTTTGGGCCGAATAGAGGACCTCCCGTTGGCTCCGCTGTAATCTGAGTTTTATTTACAAGTTAGAATGCATTAAAAAAAAAAATCCTTCCGTCATGTCTTTCATAATGATTGTGAATGATAGGCAAAATTCCAAAAAAGTGCATTTCCCCTTTAATGTCTCTTTTGTGGGACACACATTTTGTTCCTTTGGCCAGGTTGTCATTTTGCCACTGTGGTTTCTGTTAAAACAGTAATTTATCCTGTGCTGAAAAGTCACCATTACAGTATATAATATGGTGTTTATTTATGATTATTATTTTGTCACTGCATTTTTAATTATTTTCCTGTGTTTTTCCTTCATTGTATGCTATTTAAACAGATGTAAAAAAAAAAAAAAAAGTGTTTCTCGCTAGTGTTTATTTTAATAAACAATCAAACTGAGCATTTTTTCTCCTGTTTGGTGGAAAGTTGTACAGTAAGTTATATTTATATAATGTTGCAAGCTACTTTTGCCGTGTAGCTTCCTACAATTCTCTGGGGGTAGCGTCCCCTGTATCTTGACTACATTTAATCAAGAGTCACTTGTAGCTTAGCTTACATTTTCTGAGTAGCTTGCCCATCACTGCATATTTGACATCCTTCATGAAGCACGAAGTAACCTGTTCACTTTTTCAGAATACACAAAAAGCTGCTACATGTTAAATACTCTCGGCATATAGGCCAAGTACTAAAAGTGGGTGTACAGGTGACCACTGTTACTAGCTCTACGAGATATTTTAGTTGTATGCGGCCTTTAAAGTATAAAATCATATACAAAAACGTGTCATGGTAATTTAGGACTTTTTAAAAATAATAGCAGCACCGAATTTAACAAATGAAAAAAGTGAAGCCGCCTAAAATGCACATTTCTTTTTACGTTGATCAGAGGTTGTGGAGCACGCCTGCAGCATCACCTCTCTGATGCTGGGTGAAACTCTGCCCTCCATCACCAAGGACATGGACACGTACACATACCGCCTCCCCCTTGGGGTATGCGCTGGCATCGCCCCTTTCAACTTCCCCGCCATGATCCCATTGTGGATGTTCCCTATGGGAATGGTGTGCGGCAACACGTACCTTCTAAAACCTTCCGAGCGGGTACCGACATGTGCCATGCTGCTGGCCAAGTTGCTGCAGGATGCTGGCGCTCCGGACGGGACCCTCAACATTATCCATGGACAACATGACGGTAAGAGTTTGTGGTCCACACTTGGTTCATTTGTGTGTGTGCGCGTGTGTGTGCGCGTGTGTGTGCGCGTGTGTGTGCGCGTGTGTGTGCGCGTGCGTGTGCGCGTGCGCGTGCGTGTGTGCGTGTGCGTGCGTGTGTGTGTGTGTGTGTGTGTGTGTGTGTGTGTGTGTGTGTGTGTGTGTGTGTGTGTGTGTATAGACAGACACAGTATAATATGATGGTGTGACGCAGTGAACCTCTCCTCGCCAGTTTGTGGTTCCTGTACTGGAGTTTCAGTGCATCACAAATTTTAAAGTACCATTTATGATTAGAGAACCCATTTATGTTTTCATGTTAAAATTACATACATTTTAGAGTGCATTCAATTTAAGTGTGTGAAGCACTAATAAAGACATTAAATACATATAGTCATAAAAATCAATAAATAGCGTCTCGGCATCGCTATACTTCACGGAAATTCACTAACCACGGGGGGGGGGTCTTGAACGTAACCCCAGCGATAAATGATAAATTGATGGAACACTGCAAATGCAAATTTTTCAAGGACAATATGTAGTTAATCACAACTAGAAATGTAACCGTAAACAGTATTATGATGAACCGTGGTAAAATTCCAGACTGTTAGTAATACAGTTTAAATACCGAAAAACTGTCATTTATTAATGCATTTTTGGCAACACCGCTCACTTCCTGGAAACGGAGTCGCACGCGCACTCGTGCTGTTTGGCTTTAGGAAATATGACGGGCCTTGCTCCACAGATTTTCCCTTTCAGTAAAACAAAGCCATAGCCTCCGTTTACTTGATTTCACTGGCTTCACTACCGTGGAGTCTCGACGTGCTTTTAAAAGCGCACTGCTGTTATTAGATGGCGGCAGATGTGGACAAAACTGGAGACAGATGCATTTGTCACACACAAAAAGTATATAGCAAAGGTGAAAATATTTGGAATTACTTTAATTTTTCTCCTTCACTCAGCTTCTGTGAGAATTACCATGCAGCAGGCGATGTGTAGGGAAAGTTGCCACAACTTGTTCATAAAGTCTTGCCGTTTGTGTACTGGAATGGTCACTCGTCCTTTATTGAGCTGCTAACTTTGTCAGTGTTCCAATAACATCAATACTTGCTAAAATGTTTTGTCACCTAATCGAATTGAACGCAAGCTGTGAAGTGTCAAAAAGCTGAGTTGTCAGTGAAGCACAAAGATTGTGTATTATACTGTATCTGAGATATCGCTCCTGTTTATTTTGTTTGCCCAAACTGTTGCACTGAACCACATGGTGGAGAAGAACATAGCTTGTTTAGACTTAATCTTCATTAGCCAAACTGCTGTTTTATATTGATATCAAAAAGTAAACATGCATGTTTTTTACATTACTTGTGGGGATTGTTGCATGGCACAAAGTTATTAATTTAAAAATGACTTCTATGACCTAGCATTTTAGTTTTATGGTGTAGTTAATTCCTATACGACATTATTCTGGTCAAACTCTTAAGGTTTTTTCCCATATACATGTAAATATATTTAGTTCCTGTAAATGTACATAACTTAAATAAAATACTTTTCTCTATTAAAATGTATAAATAGAGATAATGGCATCATGGAAGGAGAAAAAGATGACACGATATTAGTGAACAAAAATACGTGTTAAATATATTTAAATATATGTATAGCCTTTTTATTAAGCAATAAAAATGACATTATGTTGTCGCGTTCATGTCCCACCCAACACTGTTTTACATAACAATGATTAATCGGGATTACAATATTAATCAAATTAATCTTGATTATCATGTTGGCCATATTTGTGCAGCCCAATGTGTAAGTAAATGAAAAATGAACAATTGTTTTTATTTATATGGACAAAAAGTGCAGTTACGTCTTATGGCCATTAGATGTCATCTTTAATTTGTTTTTCTTTAATATTTTTTATCTCATGTCCATAAGGTGCTATCTTCACATACTTTTTAATTTTTTTAAATTTTGTTTCTGCCATATTACTTTGTTTATAATGCTCTTGTTGCTTTCACATGCATATTACATTTATACTTGAGGTACATGAAACATTGTTTTGATCTACAATGTTTCTTCTATAAAAGACAGTTTGAATGTTGTTTCTCCCCCCCCCCCCAATAAAACATGGTTAAAAGATTTCAGTATAAGTCTTTATTTTTTTTAATTTTGAGCACATTTTAAAGTACCGCAATAATAATAATTGATCATTTTGGCCACAATAACTGCGGTAAGAAATGTTCATACCATGACATCCCTAATTAAAAGTACTAGAAAGGCTTGAAAATTGATCTAAAGATGCATGAACTTTACCATTTACTTTTGTTAAACAAACTAATTGCTGTAGAGCATGGCAGTACTTAAAAGTATTTGACACAGTAATAACTACTACAGCACTAATGCTAAAGATATCATTGTTATTGGCCCATCTGCCAGCTGTTGGTCAGTGTGTGAAGTGTATTTAAATGTTTTCTCTTCCCTTTCTCAGCTGTAAACTTTATTTGTGACCATCCGAGTATCAAGGCCATCAGCTTCGTTGGCTCCAATCAAGCGGGGGAGTACATTTATGAGAGGGGCTCCAAAAATGGCAAGAGAGTGCAGTCAAACATGGTGAGGGCACACAAGATGCAACGCAGAAATTATGCATCCTGTAAATGTCCACGAGATGGCAGCATAATTTAAAGCATTGTCATTTGTGGACGGATTAGCAGAAGACAGTACAGTAGTGCTGTGTTAAATCTCAGCACATGGGTGTCCAAACTTTTTCTACCAAGGGATTCATACTGAAAACCAAAAAGGACTCTTGATATATGTTTTGTATTTTGCAAAAACAGCAAAAAAAAAAAAAATGTGCGCGCATGTATACAAAAGAAAACGCTTTGTGTTTGAGTGTCAACATCTCAGCTTTTTCTCCCTACATTGTGCATTTGTTAATTTTTCCCTTTTTGGTGTTTTTATCTTGTTTCTACAGTGTACTCTGGGCCGTACTATAAATACCCCAGTTTTCGGTTATAAAATGACCATATCGAATGATTTATATTTCAATTATCCCTTAAAAATAGTTATTTGCATAACTAACCTTATCTAAAACGTGCATTACTTTTTATATAGTGCTTGGCAAGATACTCAAATATGTATTGTAGAGAACTTATAAGTTCATGTAATTTAAAAAAAATGGATGAATGGATTACAACCCTGCTTAATACTGTTAATGCCTGCATCTGAGATATTGTGACAAAGAAAAGTTTGCGCTGACAAAGACTTTTGCACACGCCACTGTGTGAAAAAAGGCATAAAAGTAAAAAGTATATATTACTGTAGGGCGCAAAGAACCATGGCGTGGTGATGCCCGATGCCAACAAGGAGAACACTCTCAACCAACTTGTGGGTGCAGCGTTCGGGGCTGCAGGCCAGCGCTGCATGGCTCTGTCCACGGCCATCCTGGTGGGCGAGGCTCGCAGTTGGCTGCCAGAGCTGGTGGAGCGCACCAAGGCGCTGCGTGTCAATGCAGGTACCTTTCAAGTTCTGCTTTCTATGAGTTAGCCTCAGTTTCCTCGAAAGCCTTCTGCTCAACCACAGACTATCAGACTTTCCTGAGTGAAATGGAAATGAAAACAGATATGACGCACAGGAAACCCTCAATTTTTGAGGGAGTTCCTCAGGGTGCCCCTTGTTTGTGTGTTTCTGGGCAACGTTTTGGAATGTAGGCACCACATCTTGTGAGCCGCCATATGTAACCATATAGCTGGTTGTTTTTGGGCTCCGTGCAGGAGACCAACCTGGTGCAGATGTGGGTCCACTGATCTCCCCTCAGGCCAAGGACAGAGTCTGCAGTCTGGTCCAGAGTGCAGTGGATGAGGGTGCTAAGGTGCTCCTGGATGGCAGACATGTTAAAGTTACAGGTTATGAGAAGGGCAACTTTGTGGGTCCAACCATCATTGGCAACGTCACAGTACGTAGATTCCTCTTTCATAGAGTAAAACTTTTTTTTGGAGTTCCAACTAGTTTTGTGTGTGCTTAAATAGCCTCAGATGAAATGCTACACCGAGGAGATTTTTGGACCTGTGCTGGTCGTTCTGGAGGCCAACACTCTGGATGACGCTATCCATTTGGTCAACGAGAATCTCTACGGAAATGGTACCGCCATCTTCACTACAAACGGGGCCACTGCTCGCAAATACACACATGAGGTGGATGTGGGCCAGGTGAGTGTGTTCACATTTTGCCGACATAATCAGTCATGCAGCAAAAAACTATTATTTTCCATGTCTAGTATAGCTGTACCGACCAAAAGTACACATGTTCAACATCCCTGGTCCCACCAAAAGCTCCAAATAGTCACAGCAAATATGTATTCAATCATAACAGGGGCACACTGACAACGTTTTATTATAAATGGAGGGATTCCGAGGGTCCTGTATAAGTGCAAGCACACCATCTTTCACCTTGTTTATTTGCCCATGGAGCCTACCCTGTTTGCTGTTCACATGTCGGGGAATGCTGTACAGGCCATGTGCTTCACTCCTCTCCAAGCCGCTCTGCAACAAACAAACTTTTTTCCCTGTCGATAATCTTTGCCAAAAAGACTTGCTTTCCAAGCCTATTTGTCCCTTTTTTGAACATTCTAACCAACCGTGTCATGTTCCCCCCCCCCCGCCCCCACCATCCCGATCATCGAAGAACTCAGTTTGCAAAACAGCAAATCTAAGCTCCAAGTATTCTTTCTGTTGGCCAATTTATCTCCCGTGAGATTTTCTTTTTTTTTTATGTAACAATTTTTTCAATATATTTGTCTGTAAAACACTGGTTTTGTGCAGGTTGGAGTCAATGTTCCCATCCCAGTGCCACTGCCCATGTTCTCTTTCACGGGATCAAGAGGATCTTTCAGAGGCGACATGAACTTCTACGGAAAACAAGTATGTCGACAAATGTATCCCATCCTAGAAAGCAAATCAAACTCACAGATTTTGACGACCTGATTGAAACACTGTTGTTTATTTGTGTCCAGGGCATTCAATTCTATACGCAGATCAAAACCATAACCTCACAATGGAAAGCTGAGGATGCTACCCTCAAGACTCCAGCCGTTACCATGCCAACCATGGGACGCTAGAAAAGCAGTCCCATGGTTGCAAAGTGACTAAAAGGAAATGACTGTTCAATGACTCAGTGGCAATTGCTAATAAATAGTACAGTAGTTCCCTTTTTAAAGATTGTGTATGACGACAGTATCTATATGGATTATCTTGCCAGTGAATAATGCTTTGTGCACATAATGCTGGTATTTATTTCCACATGAAATATTGGGACACCTGGTCATTACAGCTAAAGTAATGGAAAATGTGGAGTTGTTCTCCACTTTGCATCATCTACTCTTGTGGGAATACTTTCTACAAGATAAGGATGTTGTTTGGACATGCATGGACCTTGCCAAAACAAACCTGAAGTTGGAAGGCTAGAATCCAGAATAACATGTTTAGATAAACAAGACAGAGTCAAAGTGAATCCAAATATGTCAAGCAACCATGAGTACTTAAAGTAACACTGCACCCAACATGGTTGGAAAAGTAAAAATGAGGTGTGATACTTGCGACAGAGACAATCCAAAGTGTAATGGTGGACCAGAGGTCACGTGCTGCGTCTACCCATGGTTGGAGTTTGCGGGCAGGAGGGAGTCAGGAGCTTGAGTAATGAAGGTTGACGGCGCGCAGAGCTTCTCTCTAATTCGGAAAAAAATCATTATCATTATTCGGCACATAAATATAGCAGATTCATCTCGTTAAGTTCATGTTCTCACAGCACCGTGTCTTTGCAGCTAAACATGGAATGTGGGCACAGTGAATCGTAATTGCAAGGATGAGGTACAACTTTTATTCTCCAACATTTATTTTGTGTCTTACCCAGCAACAGAACTGTCACTGTGGAACGTCTTCTCAGACGGGGATGCCACTGGATTGTTGGTTCTCCTGTCATGGAAATGCAGATTTGCTGTTCATGCAGAAACTCCTTGCCATGTTTTACACATTCCTTCTTCTCACATAGACTTTTTTCTTTATGGCTGCATTTACACCACACTGTATTTTTGCTCCCATATGGAATAGTTCAGATTTGAGCTACGGCAGTGTAAAATGCATTGAATCAGATATCCTTAGTCAGAACCACTTTTATAAATGTGGATGAAATCTGATATGAATGGTAAAGCTTTCCTGATTTTAAACCCTTCATTGGTTTGACCAGGCAAATTGAATGTGTCCCTTGCATTTTGTACCCAAATATACAGTATCCTACAAAAGTGTGTACACTTAACAAATATACACTTAAATTTAATTACAGTATATTTTTTTCGAGACGCTACTGTAAAAATGACACCTAGCTATATTTTAAGGCTTAGCTTGAATAGCAGTGTAGATATAGTATATCATGAAAATTACTAAATAGCTGACAACACAAATGATTAGCACCTGTTTATTTCGAAAACCCTCGAAAAAATTGTTGCACAGCAGCTAAATGAAAACTTAGCGTCTAACAATCTCTGTGAACCCTTTCAATTCGGTTTCAGGGCAAATCACTCTACGGTGACAGCCCTCGCAAAAATCACTAATGATCTATTACTAACGATTGATTCTGATGCGTCATCTATGTTGCTGCATCTTGATCTTAGCGCTGCTTTCGATGCAGTCGATCATAATATTTTATTAGAGCGTATCAAAACACGTGTTGGTATGTCCGACTTAGCCTTGTCTTGGTTAAACTCCAATCTTACTGACAGGATGCAGTGCGTCTCCCATAACAATGTGACCTCAGAGTATGTTAAGATAACGTGTGGAGTTCCTGAGGGTTCGGTTCTTGGCCCTGCACTCTTCAGCATCTACATGCTGCCGCTAGGTGACATCATACGCAAGTACGATGTTAGCTTTCACTGTTATGCTGATGACGGCCAACTCTACATGCCCCTAAAGCTGACCAACACGCCGGATTGTAGTCAGCTGGAGGCGTGTCTTAATGAAATTAAACAATTGATGTCCACTAACTTCTTGCAACTCAACGCTAAGAAAACAGAAATGCTGATTATCGGTCCTGCTAGACACCGACATTTATTTAATAATACCACCTTAACATTTGACAACCAAACAATTACACAAGGCGACTCGTTAAAGAATCTGGGTATTATCTTCGACCCAACTCTCTCGTTTGAGTCACACATTAAGAGTGTTACTAAAACGGCCTTCTTTCATCTCCGTAATATCGCTAAAATTTGTTCCATTTTGTCCACTAGCGACGCTGAGATCATTCATGCGTTCGTTACGTCTCGTCTCGATTACTGTAACGTATTATTTTCGGGTCTCCCTATGTCTAGCATTAAAAGATTACAGTTGGTACAAATTGCGGCTGCTAGACTTTTGACAAGAACAAGAAAGTTTGATCATATTACGCCTATACTGGCTCACCTGCACTGGCTTCCTGTGCACTTAAGATGTGACTTTAAGGTTTTACTACTTACGTATAAAATACTACACGGTCTAGCTCCAGCCTATCTTGCTGATTGTATTGTACCATATGTCCCGGCAAGAAATCTGCGTTCAAAGAACTCCAACTTATTGGTGATTCCAGAGCCCAAAAAAAGTCTGCGGGCTATAAAGCGTTTTTTATTCGGGCTCCAGTACTATGGAATGCCCTCCCGGTAACAGTTAGAGATGCTACCTCAGTAGAAGCATTTAAGTCCCATCTTAAAACTCATTTGTATACTCTAGCCTTTAAATAGACCCCCCTTTTAGATCAGTTGATCTGCCGTTTCTTTTCTGCTCTGTACCCCCTCCTCTCCTTTGTGGAGAGGAGGGGGGTACAGATTCGGTGACCACAGATGAGGCGCTGGCTGTCCAAAGTCAGGACCCAGGGTGGACCACTCATCTGTGCATCAGTTGGGGACGTCTCTGCGCCGCTGACCTGTCTCCGCTCAAGATGATCTCCTGCTGGCCCCACTATGGACTGGACTCTCACTATTATGTTAGATCCACTATGGACTGGACTCTCACTATTATGTTAGATCCACTATGGACTGGACTCTCACAATATTATGCTAGATCCACTGTCGACCGGTCCATTGCACCGGTCGCCCAGGGGCGGGGGTCCCAAAACATCTGCGGTCCCCTCCAAGGTTTCTCATTGTCATCCCATTGGGTAGAGTTTTTTCTTGCCCTGATGTGGGATCTGAGCCGAGGATGTCGTTGTGGCTTGTGCAGCCCTTTGAGACACTTGTGATTTAGGGCTATATAAGTAAACATTGGTTGATGCTTGATAATTGTGTCTTGCCAATTGTCATGCGAGGTGACTTGGGCTGCATGAATGCTGCCAGCGATGGGGAGTTGTGGTTCATTGAGGGACAGCTGAATTCCAAAATGTACTGTGACATTTTGAAGCAATGCATTACGCCTTGTCTTAGAAAACTGGGCCACATGGCAGGTTGCCAACATAAACCGAAACATCTTTCTCTCAGAGGACAGTAGGCCTGTACTGCAATTATGGCCAGGAATATCGGTGTGTTTATAAGAGTGAAACTACAAACAAACTGCCTCATGTACACGGTAAAAGTCAAAGCGAGTCCACACTTTTCATTTTAACGGTGAGATGTATACATTTTACGTCGCTAGTCAAATCCACTAAAAGTGCTGCTGTTTTTTCTTTTGCAACTTCGGACCTCTCCCATACCATGTAAAACAGTGACAAAACACAAAATATGGAATTATTAATGGCAAAAAACTCGTATTGTAAGGTTAAATATCACCATATATTGCCAAAACAATAATTTGTCACATTCCTAACTGTAATACAAGCTGTACAAAAACTACCTGTCAGATATGTTTTTATTTCTATACAGTGCATTTGGAAAGTATTCACAGCGTGTTACTTTTTCCACTTTTCCCACATTTCGCTGTTACAGCCTTCATTTCAAAATGGAATACATTAATTTTTATCTTAAAAATTCTACACACAATACACCAAAATGACAATGTAATTTTGTTTATTTTTTAAAGAAACAACTAAGAAATCACATGTACATAAGTGTACAAAGCCTTTGCCATGAAGCTTAAAAGTGAACTCAGGTGCATCCTGTTTCAACTGATCATCCTTGGGATGTTCCTACTGGAGTACACTTGTGATCATTTCAGTTGGTTGTACATTATTTACAAAGGCACACATCTGGCTATATGTAAGGTCCTACACTTGACAGTGCATGGCAGCACACAAACCAAGAATAAAATCGAAATAATTGCCTATAGACTTCCGACACAGTCTTGTCTTAATTCACAAATCTTGGAAAGGGTACAGAAAAATATCTGCTTCTTTGAAGGTTCCAATGAGCACAGTGGTCTCTATCATCCGTAAATGGAAGAAGTTTGAAACCACCAGGATTCTTCCTAGAGCTAGACGGCCGTCTAAACTGAGCGGGGGAAGGGTTCTGGTCAAGAAGGTGATCAAGAAGCCAATGGTCACTCTGTCAGAGCAACAACATTCTTTTGTGGAGAGAGGAGAACCTTACAGAAAGAAAACCATCTCTGCAGCAATCCACTAATAAGGTACATAGGTATAGTATGGTAGTGTGGCCAAACAAAAGCCATTTCTTCATAAAAGTTCAAAATGCACCTGAAAGACTCTCAGACCATGAGAAACTAAATTCTCTGGTCTAATGAGACAAAGACTCGTTGGCATGAATGCCAGGCGTCATGTTTGGAGGAAAACAGGCACCAGGCCAATACCATCCCTAAAGTGAAGCATGGTGGTGGCAGCATCATGCTGTGGGGATGTTTTTCAGTGGCAGGAACTGAAAGACTAGTCAGGATAAACGAAAAGATGATTGCAGCAATGTACAGAGACATCATGGATGAAAACTTGCTCCAGAGCGCTCTTGAACTCAGCCTGGGGCGAGTGTTCATCTTTCAGCAGGACAACAACCTTAAGCACACAGCCAAGCTATACAAGTAATGGCTTCAGGACAACTCTGTAAATGTCCTTGAGTGGGCCAGCAAGGCAAAGCCCAGACTTGAATCTGACTGAACATCTAAGGAAAGCACCCGATGGAGCTTGAGAGGTGTTGCAAAGAATAATGGGTGACACTGCCCAAAGATAAATGTGCCAAACTTGTGGCATTTTATTCAAAAAGACTTGAGGCTGCAATTACTGCCAAAGGTGCATCAACAAAGTACTGAGCAAAGGCTGTGAATAATTATGTATATGTGATTTCTTAATTTTTTTATTTCTAATTAGCAAAAAATAAAAAACGTTTTTACTGTGTCATTAGGAGGTTTTGTGTGTATAACTTTGAGGACAAAAATGAGTTAATTCCATTTTTGAATAAGACTGTAACATAAAATGTGGAAAAAGTGAAGTGCTTTCTGGATGCACTGTAGTACTGTGCCTCAAGAAGATATAATAAAAGATGAGGGGTGTACACACTTTTGTAAGAAACTATTATGTGCATTGGGGGCAGTTTCAGGTGGTCAGTAAATGTAAACTTACTTAAAAGGCTGTGTAAATATTATTTCTGAATTGGGAACTTACACCTGCAGTGTAAATACAGACTCAAGGGATGGACACACAAACGCTTTGATGACTGTTTAAGCCTACAAATGTTGTGTAATACCAGTGGAGAACTGCCAGGCTGCTGCTTATATGATGTACGTCTCCTTTGGCCATACATCCAGATCCCCTGTACAGTCCTCTTTAAAATCATGTTACCAGCTGCTCTATGACTCTGACCACAAGTCTTCAAAGGGCTAAATAAACTCAGAGTGCACGTAAGGAGGAGCCAATTGCATGGAAGTGCATTGACGTGACCAGATGTTTGTTTCTAAGCATACAAGCCTATTTTTACTATTGTGCCAAGACTCTTTCTTTACTCTTTAAGCAGCAGAATGGAAAAGAAAATTGGTTAAAGCCTAACTGATGTTTTATGGTATCCTCTTAAGCAGAGAAAATTACTGTTAAAAACATTAAAAACAGGGAGGAGTCACCAGAAGTTCAGCCTGAGCTATGTGAGTGGCTGCACTTTAGTTCCTGAGTTCATAGTTTGATTGTGGAGATGTTACCAGTAGACTTGATTTGAGTGAAAAATAAGCAAGCAGAAAATCTTACTGAAAATCACAATCACAAAACCAACACAATTACAGAGGCTTTCTTTACCGTGTCTTTTGTCTGTTCATTTTAGCAAACAGAAGTCGAAGCACTTGCTCCTTCTCCTCCCACGTCAGGTCTGACATTTCCACTTGGCTCCCAAGCCCATGTGTCCTAGAGGACAAGAGATGGACTGAGTGTATTAAAGCTTTGTGACATGGAAAAGATAAGATAAGGACCTACCACCTAGCAGCCGCCTCCATGTCTGAGTAAACGGAATTGGTGCTGGGAGGAGTGTTATGGAAGGTGCGTATTGGCGGGAACTTGAGCTTTCCTGCATCGGCCTTTTTGAGTGTGAAGTGATAAACCTGCTGCGCCTCCTTCTTGTATTGCAGCCGGCTGGCAACTATCTCCTCCTTCACCTGAGCCAGCGCCTCGTGGAAAAATTGCTCCAGCTCTGTGCGCTGCGCCACAATGGTGCTTGCTAACCTCTTGATGTGCTTCAGTTCTTTCTCCCGCATGGAGAGCACCCTCTTGAGCTTCTCCAACTCTAATTTGCTGGTCTGTGAGCTGACCAGCATCTTCTCCTTGGGATGGCCTTGCTCAGCAGTGTTTTGCTCCAGAGAAGCTACTTTTACTTTCAACTGAATTAACTCTTCTTTTTGGGCCACCATCTGGGATGCATTCTTCTTTGCCATCATCTCCAGTGTCTTCTGTAGGAGCCAACACAGGACTAAGTTGTGTCTTTACTTTCATGCCAAAAAACAATGTATTCCAAGCCCAGCTGCTGTGCAGGGTTTTGCTTTCCACAAGGTGGACTGTAGTCAATCAATTTACTGTCATCATCTCAAAGATGTACGCGAGTGTGGCCAATATTTATTTGAATTAGTAGAAACTAGAAACCAGCAAATCTGAGCCTGTAGGCTTGTGGAAACTCACTACAACCACAGACCATGGAGAAAGTAGCAAATACACAGCGGCAGACCAAGCAAACAACACCACCTGAATTACATGTTTCATAACTAACATGATCGAAAATAACCACAGAAAAATTAAACGTCTCCATCGAAGTACTGCCTAATAATAGCCAACCAGCTGTTTGCTGTCTCTTGGCCCAAACTTTACCTTGTCCAGTGCCAGAGATGAGTTTTCCTTTGCCAGTTTCTGCAGGCTCTCAACCTCTTTCATGTGGTGTTTCAGTGTTTCATTGAGACGAACGTTCTCCTTGAACACACAGCGTGAGGCGTCATCTAGCTGCCTGAAAGGTCACAAGTGCAAACGAGTTAGGCCAATACAGGTGGCCCTCGGGTCATGAACAAGTTCCGTTCCTACAAATAAGTTGAGTTTTAGTGTTAAGTTCTGACTTGCATAATTATACCTAATATAGTATATTCTTTCACATGTTCAAAGATACATCACATGTTCAAAGATAAATCACTATCCATGATGATAGTCGTAGCGTTTGAGCGGGCATGTAGCCAACGTTGATTTTTCCATTTCTCCACTGAGTGTTTTCGATGCCTTTTCACATAACTTTGAGCCCAGAAGTCTGCCTCACACTTAGGAGGTGTAGTTGTCCTTTCTCAGTGTAGCGTGATGAGTTTGTATTACTTTGACTACTTATTTTTCTGTAGCTCGCACAGAACTAGTTCTAGTTTACTTACTGTATAGTATTACAAAAGGCTGTCAAACTGCACTTTTTTTTAGAACTTTGATAACATTCCTAATCCTTATGTGAGAAAGAGTACACATATTTCCGTTTTCTGTGTATTCTAACTCATAAAAAAACTGCTAGCAAGAGGCAGCTAGCAATGCAGGTAATGGAGAAATGATTTATTATATAAAGCTCTCTAGAAAACATCTAAAAGCCTCCTACAGTTTTGTACACATGCTATACTATATGTATGTATTTATGTAATGTAGTAACAGGCACATTCATGATAACATGTAATTCTTCCAGTACTTTGCTCATTTTAAGCGTTATCAAAACGTATTTCCTGGGCGCATTGATTTCACAGAGCGTATAGCAATGGTAGCGTTTGTTGCTACACACTAAACGTTTCAAATAAGTACATAAAACAACAACTTGCAATGTCTACATCTCACTGGGATGCCGACTGATGGGGTGTTGGATCTTTCTTGAGCTGAAGAATCCTCACTCCTCAGATGAAAAATGCTTCCTCGCGATGTAAGGGTTTCCCCTTAATGTACAAACCCCGTTTCCATATGAGTTGGGAAATTGTGTTAGATGTAAATATAAACGGAATACAATGATTTGCAAATCATTTTCAACCCATATTCAGTTGAATATGCTACAAAGACAACATATTTGATGTTCAAACTGATAAACATTTTTTTATGTAAATAATCATTAACTTTAGAATTTGATGCCAGCAACACATGCCAAAGAAGTTGGGAAAGGTGGCAATAAATACTGATAAAGTTGAGGAATGCTCATCAAACACTTATTTGGAACATCCCACAGGTGTGCAGGCAAATTGGGAACAGGTGGGTGCCATGATTGGGTATAAAAGTAGATTCCATGAAATGCTCAGTCATTCACAAACAAGGATGGGGCGAGGGTCACCACTTTGTCAACAAATGCGTGAGCAAATTGTTGAACAGTTTATGAAAAACCTTTCTCAACCAGCTAATGCGAGGAATTTAGGGATTTAACCATCTACGGTCCGTATCCGTAATACCATCAAAGAGTTCAGAGAATCTGGAGAAATCACTGCACGTAAGCAGCAAAGCCCGTGACCTTCGATCCCTCAGGCTGTACTGCATCAACAAGCGACATCAGTGTGTAAAGGATATCACCACATGGGCTCAGGAACACTTTAGAAACCCACTGTCAGTAACTACAGTTGGTCCCTACAACTGTAAGTGCAAGTTAAAACTCTCCTATGCAAGGCGAAAACCGTTTATCAACAACACCCAGAAACGCCGTCGGCTTCGCTGGGCCTGAGCTCATCTAAGATGGACTGATACAAAGTGGAAAAGTGTTCTGTGGTCTGACGAGTCCACATTTCAAATTTGTTTTGGAAACTGTGGACGTCGTGTCCTCCGGACCAAAGAGGAAAAGAACCATCTGGATTGTTATAGGCGCAAAGTTGAAAAGCCAGCATGTGTGATGGTATGGGGGTGTATTACTGCCCAAGACATGGGTAACTTACACATCTGTGAAGGCGCCATTAATGCTGAAAGGTACATACAGGTTTTGGAGCAACATATGTTGCCATCCAAGCAACGTTACCATGGACGCCCCTGCTTATTTCAGCAAGACAATACCAAGCCACGTGTTACATCAATGTGGCTTCATAGTAAAAGAGTGCGGGTACTAGACTGGCCTGCCTGTAGTCCAGACCTGTCTCCCATTGAAAATGTGTGGCGCATTATGAAGCCTAAAATACCACAACGGAGACCCCGGACTGTTGAACAACTTAAGCTGTACATCAAGCAAGAATGGGAAAAAAATTCCACCTGAGAAGCTTAAAAAATGGTCTCCTCAGTTCCCAGACGTTTACTGAGTGTTGTTAAAAGGAAAGGCCATGTAACACAGTGGTAAAAATGCCCCTGTGCCAACTTTTTTGCAATGTGTTGCTGCCAATAAATTAAAAGTTAATGATTATTTGCAAAAAAAAGTAAGTTTCTCAGTTCGAACATTAAATATCTTGTCTTTGCAGTTTATTCAATTGAATATAAGTTGAAAAGGATTTGCAAATCATTGTATTCTGTTTTTATTTATGAATGTGTCTCCTCAGTTCCCAAACGTTTACTGAGTGTTGTTAAAAGGAAAGGCCATGTAACACAGTGGTGAACATGCCCTTTCCCAACTACTTTGTCACATGTTGCTGGCATCAAATTCTAAAGTTAATGATTATTTGCAAAAAAAAAAAAAATGTTTATCAGTTTGAACATCAAATATGTTGTCTTCGTAGCATATTCAATTGAATATGGGTTGAAAATGATTTGCAAATCATTGTATTCCGTTTATATTTACATCTAACACGATTTCCCAACTCATATGGAAACGAAGTTTGTATTTAATCATCGCGGTGCGCCAGGGCAAAATATTAGCCGCCTCACCTTAAAAATGTGTTTTTACATAAAATTATGCAATTAGCTCGCTGCATCCCAGAATGATTAATATTCCCTGAAATGACTCTGGCAACACATTTCGGGCAGTTTATCCAAGTTGTGCTAACATTGCATATGTGCAAAATGGGAAGTTGATCTTATAATGACAGGGTGCAGAAGCAAAAAAGTCAATATAGAAGACGCTAAACAACACAATAGCCCTCTTGATGGGAAATGTAAGCACAAAAAAAAAATCATGAGGTACAGTAACAGTCGACCGACAAAGTACTATACACATTGAGGAAGAAATTTCCCTTTCACCAAAGCACTTCTGTCCTAAAACACCACATTAATGACAATAATGTACATTAATGTGGATATATGTTTAACATGAACATGTGTTCACTAAATATGTTAAGTGCATAATATATATTTCCTTCTTTCTTGAGTCTCTTTGCTCATGCAAAGATGGAATGTATCCACAGCAACTCTTTGATTAATCTGATTAGTCATTTAAATCGGCCTGCACAAGTATTAATTAATTATGGGAGTGCATTCATAACCACTAAACAGAATGACGACTACCCATACATCCCTTTAAGATGGTGCTCCATCCTCCAAGAAGTTTATACAATTTCCTACATAGCACAACATACAAAACCCAAAAACAGTTGGCACGTTGTGTAAATCGTAAATAAAAACACAATACAATGATTTGCAAATCCTTTTTTAACCTACATTCAATTTAAGACTGCAAAGACAAGATACTTAACGTTCAAACTGGGAAAATGTTTTATTTTTTGCAAACATTAGCTCATTTGGAATTTGATGCATGCAACATGTTTAAAAAAAAGCTGGCACAAGTAGCAAAAAAGACTGAGAAAGTTGAAGAATGCTCATCAAACACTTATTTGGAACATCCCACAGGTGAACAGGCTAATTGGGAACAAGTGGGTGCCATGGTTGAGTGTAAAAGCAGTTTCCATGAAATGCTCAGTCATTCACAAACAAGGATGGGGCGAGGGTCACCACTTTGTGAACAAATGCGTGAGCAAATTGTCGAACAGTTTAAGAACAACATTTCTCAACGAGCTATTGCAAGGATTTTAGGGATTTCACCATGTACGGTCCGTAATATCATCAAAAGGTTCAGAGAATCTGAAAAAATCACTGCAGGATAGCGACAATATTACGGACCTTCGATCCCTCAGGCGGTACTGCATCAAAAAGCAACATCAGTGTGCAAAGGATATCACCACATGGGCTAAGGAACACTTCAGAAAACCACTGTCAGTAACTACAGTTTGTCGCTACATCTGTAAGTGCAAGTTAAAATTCTACTATGCATAGCGAAAACCATTTATCAACAACACCCAGAAATGCCGCCGGCTTTGCTGGGCCCGAGCTCATCTTAGATGGACTAATGCAAAGTGGAAAAGTGTTCTGTGGTCTGACAAGTCCACATATCAAATAGTTTTTGGAAACTGTGGACGTTGTGTCCTCCGGAACAAAGAGAAAAAGAACCATCCGGATTGTTATAGGCGCAAAGTAAGCCAGCATCTCTGATGGTATGGGAGTGTATTAGTGCCCAAGACATGGGTAACTTACACATCTGTGAAGGCACCAATAATTCTGAAAGTTCTGGAGCAACATATGTTGCCATCCAAGCAACGTTACCATGGACGCCCCTGCTTATTTCAGCAAGACAATGCCAAGCCACGTGTTACATCAATGTGGCTTCATAGTAAAAGAGTGCGGGTAGTAGACTGGCCTGCCTGTAGTCCAGACCTGTCTCCCATTGAAAATGTGTGGCGCGTTACGAAGCCTAAAACACCACAACGGAGACCCCGGACTGTTGAACAACTTAAGCAAGCAAGAAGGGGAAATAATTCCACCTGAAAAGCTTAAAAAATTGTCTCCTCAGTTCTCAGACGTTTACTGAGTGTTGTTAAAAGGAAAGGCCATGTAACACAGTGGTAAAAATGCCCCTGTGCCAACTTTTTTGCAATGTGTTGCTGCCAATAAATTAAAAGCTAATGATTATTTGCAAAAAAAATTAAGTTTCTCAGTTCGAACATTAAATATCTTGTCTTTGCAGTCTATTCAATTGAATATAAGTTGAAAAGGATTTGCAATTCATTGTATTCTGTTTTTATTTATGAATTACCCAACTTCACTGGTTTTGTTTTTTATAAGTCACAACAGAAGACATTTAAGGATACCTTTCATATAAAACAGGTGTATTATACCTTGTTCTTTTATTAAACACAATTATCATATTTATACAAGAGCATGTCATGGTCATGCACACAACTTCTCTGCATCACGGGTGAGGCGATCACAGTAATTAAAAGACATGTCTGTATTTTCATTTTGTGGACTAACGGTAATTTGGAGTCTTTTTAGTGCTTTCTATTATTGAAATTGCAACTGCAGTACAGTTTCATTACTTTTACTAAGCCTTGGCAAAAAGTTAAACAAGGTACTAGCTAGAGGTGGGGGAAATAATAAATGTTTACATGCATTGCAATTAGGACAGGGCCAATTATAAAATCGATTAGTTTCATCAATGCTGAACTGGGCCAAACCAAAGCAAAAATAATTGCAATGTTATATTTACAGTTTTTTTGTACTTTATTGTAAATAAAGTAATGCAGATAGTTCTACATTTGGCTGACTGCATCGAGCCACCTCACCGAGAGATCCGAGCAGCTCCTTTATTTTAAGGCACTTATGTTCCAGTTATGCACACATTTTTATTAATTTAATAAATGTAACTGTTTATTACTACAAATTCACTGTTTTTAAATGTTGCAATTGATAAATGCTTATTTAGTGAAACGAAAATAAATGTTAATGTTGGCAACGACAGTGAAACCTGGAGAGGCGTGATTGGTAAGAATGGCTGCCCGTATCTGAACCCGAGGGGTGTTTTGTTATTGGACTTTTGTGCCCGTCACAGATTGTCCATAACGAACACCATGTTCAAACATAAGGGTGTCCATATGTGCACTTGGCACCAGGACACCCTAGGCCGCAGTTCCATGATCGACTTTGTAGTTGTGTCATCGGATTTGTGGCCTCATGTTTTGGACACTCGGGTGAAGAGAGGGGCGGAGCTTTCTACCGATCACCACCTGGTGGTGAGTTGGCTGCGATGGTGGGGGAGGATGCCGGACAGACCTGGCAGGCCCAAACGCATTGTGAGGGTTTGCTGGGAACGTCTGGCAGAGTCTCCTGTCAGAAAGAGTTTCAATTCCCACCTCCGGAAGAACTTTGAACATGTCACGAGGGAGGTGCTGGACATTGAGTCCGAATGGACCATGTTCCGCGCCTCTATTGTCGAGGCGGCTGATTGGAGCTGTGGCTGCAAGGTAGTTGGTGCTTGTCGTGGCGGTAATCCTAGAACCCGTTGGTGGACACCGGCGGTGAGGGATGCCGTCAAGCTGAAGAAGGAGTCCTATCGGGTTCTTTTGGCTCATAGGACTCCCGAGGCAGCGGACAGGTACCGACAGGCCAAGCGGTGTGCGGCTTCAGCGGTCGCAGAGGCAAAAACTCGGACATGGGAGGAGTTCGGGGAAGCCATGGAAAACGACTTTCGGACGGCTTCGAAGCAATTCTGGACCACCATCCGCCGCCTCAGGAAGGGGAAGCAGTGCACTATCAACACCGTGTATGGCGAGGATGGTGTTCTGCTGACCTCGACTGCGGATGTTGTGGATCGGTGGAGGGAATACTTCGAAGACCTCCTCAATCCCACCAACACGTCTTCCTATGAGGAAGCAGTGCCTGGGGAGTCTGTGGTGGGCTCTCCTATTTCTGGGGCTGAGGTTGCTGAGGTAGTTAAAAAGCTCCTCGGTGGCAAGGCCCCGGGGGTAGATGAGATCCGCCCGGAGTTCCTTAAGGCTCTGGATGCTGTGGGGCTGTCTTGGTTGACAAGACTCTGCAGCATCGCGTGGACATCGGGGGCGGTACCTCTGGATTGGCAGACCGGGGTGGTGGTTCCTCTCTTTAAGAAGGGGAACCGGAGGGTGTGCTCTAACTATCGTGGGATCACACTCCTCAGCCTTCCCGGTAAGGTCTATTCAGGTGTACTGGAGAGGAGGCTACGCCGGATAGTCGAACCTCGGATTCAGGAGGAACAGTGTGGTTTTCGTCCTGGTCGTGGAACTGTGGACCAGCTCTATACTCTCGGCAGGGTCCTTGAGGGTGCATGGGAGTTTGCCCAACCAGTCTACATGTGTTTTGTGGACTTGGAGAAGGCATTCGACCGTGTCCCTCGGGAAGTCCTGTGGGGCGTGCTCAGAGAGTATGGGGTATCGGACTGTCTGATTGTGGCAGTCCGCTCCCTGTATGCTCAGTGCCAGAGCTTGGTCCGCATTGCCGGCAGTAAGTCGGACACGTTTCCAGTGAGGGTTGGACTCCGCCAAGGCTGCCCTTTGTCACCGATTCTGTTCATAACTTTTATGGACAGAATTTCTAGGCGCAGTCAAGGCGTTGAGGGGATCTGGTTTGGTGGCTGCAGGATTAGGTCTCTGCTTTTTGCAGATGATGTGGTCCTGATGGCTTCATCTGGCCAGGATCTTCAGCTCTCACTGGATCGGTTCGCAGCCGAGTGTGAAGCGACTGGGATGAGAATCAGCACCTCCAAGTCCGAGTCCATGGTTCTCGCCCGGAAAAGGGTGGAGTGCCATCTCCGGGTTGGGGAGGAGATCTTGCCCCAAGTGGAGGAGTTCAAGTACCTCGGAGTCTTGTTCACGAGTGAGGTAAGAGTGGATCGTGAGATCGACAGGCGGATCGGTGCGGCGTCGTCAGTAATGCGGACGCTGTATCGATCCCTTGTGGTGAAGAAGGAGCTGAGCCGGAAGGCAAAGCTCTCAATTTACCGGTCCATCTACCTTCCCATCCTCACCTATGGTCATGAGCTTTGGGTTATGACCGAAAGGACAAGATCACGGGTACAAGCGGCCGAAATGAGTTTCCTCCGCCGGGTGGCGGGGCTCTCCCTTAGAGATAGGGTGAGAAGCTCTGCCATCCGGGGGGAGCTCAAAGTAAAGCCGCTGCTCCTCCACATCGAGAAGAGCCAGATGAGGTGGTTCGGGCATCTGGTCAGGATGCCACCCGAACGCCTCCCTAGGGAGGTGTTTAGGGCACGTCCGACCGGTAGGAGGCCGCGGGGAAGACCCAGGACACGTTGGGAAGACTATGTCTCCCGGCTGGCCTGGGAACGCCTCGGGGTCCCACAGGAAGAGCTGGACGAAGTGGCTGGGGAGAGGGAAGTCTGGGCTTCCCTGCTTAGGCTGCTGCCCCCGCGACCCGACCTCGGATAAGCGGAAGAAGATGGATGGATGGATGGATGGAAAATAAATGTAAAACTGCATTAATGTACATAAATTAAAGGTGCATCAATAATCGATTTTTAATCGAATTGTAGCTCCTGAATCGTAATCGAATCGTGAGATGCCCAAAGATTCCCACCTCTAGTACTATCCTATATACAAGCAATGTATGTTTATAAAACAATACTAAAATATAATCAGTATAGATTATTTGTTTGTAGCTTTTAAACATGCTTTTTAGACATGCTCATTGACTCACAGCAAGACCAACATCAGCTTGTCTTCTCCCTGAAGGCCTTTCTGTTATATGTGGGATGTGATTTTTGGCTTAGTACTCTATTGAGAATATGACCATCCAGTGCGGTTCACAACATTTAACTTTTAGATTGTATACTTAAATGACCAAATTGTTTTTCTTTGTGTACTGAATGTGCTGTAAAAGAATAAAATTAGTCCGCCAAATGGCATACTCACACAACAGCTTCATGGTGGGCCTGCTCTTCCACCTGTGCTATCATTTGCTCAGCATCATTCTCCAGGCGAGCCTGCAAATACGTTAATCTTTAACATGGCTTATAATTTGTTGGAATTCTAAGAAACAAGATACCTTTTCTTTGAAGAATCTGTACTCCATATTGTTGAGGTTTTCCCCGTACTCCTTCTTAGTGAGTTTTATACTTTTACGGATCTGTGATACATGAGGGTCATGCTTACTCGTCGTGATAAAGCAAAACCATAAAAAACATTCTTTTCAGGATCTCACATTGCTGAGCTCCTGTTCCATTTGTGCTTTTGTCATCTGGAACTCTTCAATTTTCTTCATTCCATTTTGTATCATCTCAAACTCACTAGCTTTCTTCCTGAATAGTTCCTTCATTTCATTGACTTCAAGTGTGTAATGGTCAATCTGTTGAAAAAATTAAGACAAATAAGTTTGTGTATTGGAATCAACCATCCACTAAAATCTACACTGCAAAGTTTGAGAATTTCGGGAAAAAAAGATTCCTGCCTCAGATTTCACCCGAACCACTAGTTGCGCACAAACTTAAGGTCATATCAGTTGAAGTCAAATACCTCAAGATGCCACCAGAGAAACCATTTTGAAGAAAATGTGACCAAAATCACGAGAAACTGGCAAAGCACGCACCCTCAAATTTGTACATGATGACTAAATGAAAGGCTATCAACCATTTGATTACAACTTTGGTCCAAATCGTTATTCTTCACAAAACTATGCATGTTAGCCTACAGAAGTGCCTCAATCTACACATGAACTGGTTTTAAGAAAGTGATATTTACTGTACATCAGTATTTCTCAAGCTATGTGTGGTGGCTCCAGTTGCAACATTCTTTACAGCATAATTGTTTGGTTAAGTCTATCAAAATGATTCACTTACCCTTCAGACATTGTGGTAAATACATTTTACCGTCAGTGAGAAAAAGATGTATCCAAGCAGCATCTTTTGCGTTGACCACATAACATTTTACTTTCTGAGGTACAGTATGTGACAGTTACACACATGTCTAAAATCCTGATGTTTCCAGACCGTGCATTTTTTTCTCCGCCAAAGCTTATTGAACTCCACTTTACATAAATTATTATAGTAAGAGTGGTGGGATACAAAACAGCTGCTGGAAATTCTGTTATGTCAGCTGATTTTTTATTGGCACTTACTAAGTAAAACAAAATCCATTGTGTGTTAACTTCTAAGTAAGGTCCATTTTAGGATTTATGGCATACCGTGTCAGCTTGACAACCTGTCACAGCCCTATCCCCGTATCACCTGCGCCAAGCGTGTATTACTGGAGTTATTTTATTTTAAAGGCCTAACTTTTTGTGGAGAATATTTTTTTCATGGACGGTACAAACAGGAACAAAACACAGGAGGTTCCAGGGGAAATGGGAGGATTGATAGTCATGACCATAGACATCTTATAAGTAGACGCAGCATTGGCTGCTGTGACGCGAGAAATTCGCCCGCCATCTTGAAGTGGTGATGAGGAGCAGGCGCGCAGTCTAAACTGACAGTTGACAGGTAGAAAACAAAGATGCCGGTCTGGTGTTCAGTGTTTTACTGCCCAAATGAGCGGACTGTTGAAAATAGGAATCGGGGGATTACTTTTCACAAGTAAGATTTAACATTAACGTACTATTGGTTGTATTTTGTGAAAACAATATTACCACCGAGTTGAGAAGAAGCAAAGATATTCAATAGTATTGAAATCGTAGCCGCTAGCAAACAAGAGTATGACCAGTATAATTGTAACCAGAAATAAGTCTTCAAGTAACAATATTCAAATACTAACATTGTTGGGTAAAACAGAATTTGGTTTTATTCTGAATCCAGTGAAACAGATTGGTGGTTTTAGCTGATATAAGACTTTCAGGTGTTTATATATGTTTATATTTAAGTATTTGGCAGACACTTTTATCCAAAACGACATACATAAAAAATACATATAAAACCCATCCATCCATTTTCTACCGCTTGTCCCTTTCGGGGTCGCGGGGGGTGCTGGAGCCTATCTCAGCTGCATTCGGGCGGAAGGCGGGGTACCCCCTGGACAAGTCGCCACCTCATCACAGGGCCAACACAAACAATCACTGTAAACATTATCATTTAAGGGAAGAATGTAATACAAAATATCAATACAAAGTGCCAAGACAGAATAAACTCCCTGCTGCTGCAGCAACAAAGATACAGTCTATAGGTCCCTAAAATATATAGATATCTAATGTATTCATACATTGTTTATGTAGGATATATGCATGTATATATAACCTAATCATATTGTTTCTTGAACTTAAAAATAGCTGACCGTTTTTTTCCCGCCTTCTCTGGGATTATATTCCCAGTTTTGATCTCGGACGTCTGGTCACTTATAGCATATAAGAATATTCTATTACTGTTAAGCAAACCATGAATAATAAAACATGCCAAAACATGTGTCCTTTATCATAGCTACACGTATGACAAAAAACAGTGTGAAAATCAGTGGTATTCAGTGAGGAAAGATTAATTAAATGCGCTGACAGTTCATTGCTCCTGCCAAATGAATTGCACTGAGTGGAGCGGATCACCACTCCAAGATGGCGGCCCCGCGTCTCGTCAGCGGCAGTAGGCAGTAGCGGTCGATGCTGCGTCTACTTATAAGACCGTGGCAGAGAAGAGGACTGTGGAAAAACTAGTGAGCATCATGGATGATGCCAGTCACCCTTTGCATACCTTATCAGTAGCCAGAGGAGCCTGTTCAGTGGTAGACTGCTTCATCACAAGTGCAGGACTAACAGACTAAACAACTCCTTTGTCCCACACGCCATTAGACTGCACAACTCCTCTCTGGGGGGAGGGGGGGTACTTTTTCCATAACATGGTCACTACTGCCTAGTTTCTCTTGTTATATTCTTATTTTACTGTTTTTTTTATTCTCATTGTTGCTTTTTATTTTTATTCTTATTGTAATATTTTTCTATTTTGTTTCCATTTATACCCCCATTATTTACTTTTTAAATTCGATCTCAATTTTGTACACTGCTGCTGGAATTTTAATTTTCCTGAGGGAACTCTCCTGAAGGAATCAATAAAGCATACTTGCCAACCCTCCCGATTTTCCCGGGAGACTCACGATTTTCAGTGCCCCTCCCGAAAATGTCCCGGGGCAACCATTCTCCCGAATTTCTCCCGATTTCCACCCAAACAACAATATTGGGGGCATGCCTTAAGGCACTGCCTTTAGCGTCCTCTAAAACCTGTCGCCACGACCGCTTTTCCTCCATACAAACAGCGTGTCACATGACATATGCGCTCTCTCACACACATAAGTGTATGCAATGCATACTTGATCAACAGCCATACAGGTCACACTGAGGGTGGCCGTATAAACAACTTTAACACTGTTACAAATATGCGCCACACTGTGAACCAAACAAGAATGACAAACACATTTCGGGAGAACATCCGCACCATAACACAACATAAATATCCAGAACCCCTTGCAGCACTAACTCTTACAGGACCCTACAATATACACCCCCGCTACCACCAACACCCCCCCCCCCCCCCCACCCCCCGAATTCGAAGGTCTCAAGGTTGGCAAGTATGCAATAAAGTACTATCTATCTATCTATTATCATCTGTGGTAGCTCCACAATAAAAGACAAATACAACTAAACAGTACTAGAATTTAATCCTTTAGATTCATACAGAACTGAAGGTTAATGTATGATTTGAAAAGAGTCTGTTAGACTTTTCCAGAAATTCTAAACTTAACTTTGGAAGTCCACCTGACAGTATAGGAAATTTGGGTAACGATGAAAAAATACAAATGTTGAAATTGTGTGTATGTAACATGGCTCCCAACTAGAATACAAGACTTGCACTTGCGACTTTCTTTTTCCCACCATGCTCTTTAATATGAAATTTTTAACAAATCATTTAAAATAAACACAGCAGGTAATGTAAGTTTGTTTTTGTTTTATGGCCTCTTTGTTATAGGTTCAGTCTGCCACAGCTTAGTTTAGCTAGCATGCCAGCTTGATTTCAGGGATACAGATTTTCGCATGACACCGGTAAGATCATTTTTTGGGAGTTAAAAAAAAAAAAGATATATAAACTCACCAGTTTGTTTTGCTGCTCCCAAGCAATAGCCTCTTGGGTTTTGAGTGCGCTCTGGAGCACATTAATCTATCATACACAGATAATATGCCGTTAAATCGTTCGTTGTTAGCTTTAATCAACATGCACCTGCTAATCGACTGTTAGCCGCTTACCTTCCCATCTTTGTCGGCTTCCAGCCTCTGCCAGTGGGCGGTAGCATCCAGGTTTTCCCGCTCAGCGTGTGACAGCTGATTGGTCAACTCATCGTTGGCACGAGCCAGCTGGCAGTAGGTCTCGCGATACTCCGTGAGACTTTGTTTAGTTAACTTGAGCTTCATCTCCCTTAAGGCATCATTAGCTTGACCTTTTTCTACGTCTAAATCTTTAGACTCCCTTTTACCGCTCTTCTTTCCTTTGCTGGTGTGAAGCAGTAAGTAAAGATTACACTTGTTTAGCAATTGTGGCTAAAATAGAGCAAACATGCGCACTCACCGGGATTTTGTCTTTCCTTTGATGAATTTCTTCCTCTGCATCTTTCTGCCTGTTAAAATGCCAAGTTGATGATTATGACACTAATGCGGGTGCGCTAAGTAATGGCACCATCTCCTAGAACCTGCTCTGACTTTCTGTGTAGTGTTGCCATGGAGACGCAGCCTGCCACTCAACAAAAGGTCAAATTTCTCTGCCATACGATCTTTTGTGGGCAATGTACATGTGATACAGAGGCTTATGTGTATTTGTCTTTGGTTCATCTGGGAATCCAGTGAGGTTGGACTGGTTTCCTCAGGCCACATTGTAAACCCGATTTCTTCAGTGGACCAAGTCCATGAAAAAGTGCTGCCTGGGAATGGGAATTGTCCATCAGTTAGTTTACACAAAGAAACATAAAAGCTTTTTTTTGTTAGGTTTTGTCAACCAAAATGACTCAGTTTTGTGCAGAAATGCAGAGGCATATTTCTAAAATTAACAAGGTATTTTGTAATTTATATTACATGGAGAACCACTGAACTCCATTGTTTAACTTTTAAAACCATGTTTTACCATAATGATAGGGGTGATCAAACTTTCCCACCGAGTGCCACATACGTCTGTTAAGTTGTGTTTGTAAACAGGTTAGAGTTTGTTTAGGTTTTTGTTTACTATTCTTTCTACAATCAGCTGTTTTTACACCCGTACATAAGAAGCAATGGGATTTAAATTATACCGTTCCACTCAAAATGTTGAAATGATTAAACCATTAGTAACTGTACAGACAATTTTTTAAGTAATATTTTAACATTTTTGTGTAACACAAGTTAATCCCTGTAGTAGTGATACAGCTTTGGGGGGAAAAGCAAAACGATCAAAACATTTTAAATTTGAATTATTCAGTTCCAGGGTGAAACTGTCTCCATCTTGAAGGGTGAACTGCACTTTTTTGGGGACATTTTGCCTATCGTTCACAATCATTATGAAAGACATGACAATGGAAGTTTTTTTTTTAAATGCATTCTAAATATTAAATAAATGCGATCAAAAGTCCACTGACAAGGGAGCCTATGAGAGCCACTCAATTCTGTCTATAAAGCCCTTAAAAACATCCAAACACCTCCATTAAGGTTCTATATATGTCAAGACTTGGACTTTGGCGTGGATTGTTTTCCCATGATGCAAAAGATTCGGACCAGACATGGCGTGAAGTTAAATACATGATTTAATAATAGATTATAAAAAGTATAAACAAAAGGTGCGCACAAGGCGGGGAACAAACTTGGCTAATAAAACAAAACTCGCACAACTATGGAAAAAAGGAACAAACAAAAGGCGCTCACAGCGGAGATACAAAACAGTGGCTTGAATAAACAAAAAACTTAGGTGGCAAGAAAAGCGCAGCATGAACTATGACCTGGACAGAGTAAGCAGCGTGTCAAGAGTGCAGAGCATGAATGTGATGTCGCCAGGCCGGCCAACAGAAAATGACAGGCTTAAATAGTCATGTGGTGATTGAAAACAGATGCGTGAGTTCAAATGAATCAGGTGCGTGAGTCGTGAGGACAGGTGAACTGATTGGTAGTCATGGAAACAAAACAGGGAGTGAAAAAACAGAAACTGACAAAGTGCAAAAACCAAACAGAATATAGCCAAACTAAACATGATCACCAAGACATGACAATATACATGATGTAAGTATATATGTAATGTAGTTACGGGCACATTTATAATAACATGATATTTACGTATTTTGATTATTTTAAACATATGCGGCGCATTAATTTTAAAAACGCATCACAACGTTTTGTTTTTTTTCCTTCATCAGTGATTATTACTCTGCAGACTTAACGAGAGCCAACAAACAATATAACACATAACTTACTGTGCAATGTCTGCTGTCATTCGGAAGCCAGCTCCAGGCATGTTCATATATTCCCATTTAGATGAAAATTACTCATAATCTTCGCGGAGGAATGGGCTGGGAGCGCAGGGCGACCAAATGTCTTTTCGTGTCGTTCTTGCCAGTTCTGGATCCTAAATAGCTATCAAAGTGTACCAACTTGTCGGATCACTTCCTTAGCCATCTACTTTCCAGGTGAGCGGTATGATTTATGATCTACAATAAACTTGCAGGATGCGAGGAAACAGCAGACCACTCGATGATGTAAACACACAGAAGTGATCACGTTGCCGCTATAAATAGTTTGTCTGTGTTTGCGTTTATAATTACAATATCACTAGTACTTGGTAAATATTCAAGTTACGAAATGTAATTGGAGTATTGTTGGCACTTTTTGAATAGTTATTTATTGGATTTTATGGGCAAAATAGAGGACCTCCCTTTGGCTTCGCTGTAAGTGGACTTTTATTCATGTTTATTTAATATTTAGAATGACATTGAAAAAAAAAAAAAAACATTTGTCGTCATTTCTTTCGTAATGATTGTGAACGATAGGTAGAATTTTTTTTTTAAGTGCAGTTTCCCTTAAAAGTACCTGTAGAATGGAAAAACAAGTTGACTTTATGCGCTTAGTTGTGTTTCATTGTATTCATTAAACCAGTGTTTTTCAACCTTTTTTGAGCCAAGGCACATTCTTTGCGTTGGAAAAATGCAGAGGCACACCGCCAGCAGAAATCATTAAAAAACGAAACTCAGTTGACAGTAAAAAGTCGTCGTCGCAATTGTTGGATATGACTTTAAACCATAACCAACCATGCATCACTATAGCTCTTGTCTCAAAGTAGGTGTACTGTCACCACCTGCCACATCACACTGTGACTTATTTTGAGTTTTTTGCTGTTTTCCTGTGTGTAGTGGTTTAGTTTTTGTCTTGCACTCCTATTTTAATGGCTTTTTCTCTTTTTTTGGTATTTTCCTGTAGCAGTTTCATGTCTTCCTTTGAGCGATATTTCCCGCATCTAATATGTTTTAGCAATCAAGAATATTTCAGTTGTTTTTATCCTTCTTAGTGTGGACATTGTTGATTGTCATGTCATGTTCAGATGTACATTGTGGACGCCATCATTGCTCCCCAGTAAGTCTTTGCTGTCGTCCAGCATTCTGTTTTTGTTTACTTTGTAGCCAGTTCAGTTTTAGTTTCGTTCTGCGTAGCCTTCCCTAAGCTTCAATGCCTTTTCTTAGGGGCACTCACCCTTTGTTTATGTTTGGTTTAAGCATTTGACACCTTTTTACCTGCACACTGCCACCCGCTGTTTCCGACATCTACAACGCAATTAGCTACCGGCTGCCACCTACTGATACCGACTCAGTGGCCTAGTGGTTAGAGTGTCCGCCCTGAGATCGGTAGGTTGTGGGTTCAAACCCCGGCCGAGTCATACCAAAGACTATAAAAATGGGACCCATTACCTCCCTGCTTGTCACTCAGCATCAAGGGTTGGAATTGGGGGTTAAATCACCAAAAATGATTCCCGGGCGCGGCCACCGCTGCTGCCCACTGCTGCTGCCCACTGCTCCCCTCACCTCCCAGGGGGTGATCAAGGGTGATGGGTCAAATGCAGAGAATAATTTCGCCACACCTAGTGTGTGTGTGTGACAATCATTGGTACTTTAACTTTAACTTTAACTTTATATGGAAGAGTATTACACGGTTACTCTGCCGAGCTCTAAACAGCACTGACACTCAACAACAACACAGCATTTGCAGACTATAATTGCTGGTTTGCAAAAAATATTTTTAACCCAAATAGGTGAAATTAGATAATCTCCCACGGCACACCAGACTGTATCTCACGGCACACTAGTGGTTGAAAAACACTGCATTAAACCATGTCTAATTGTATTTCCAATACCATGAAAATACCGTCTTAACGTCACAAAATGCCACCATTTCAGACAGCCATTTTGTATATTCCTCTTCGAATGTCTTCGGCAATTTCTGTAGATTCGGAGTCCGATGATGTCACGGTGGGAACGCTTCTGCACTCTGACCATATCAGCAGATCAGTCATACTGGAAATGTGCAAAAATTGGAAAGAAATGTGCTGTCTATCATTCACACTCCCTATGTAAGACATGAACATATGCTTGTCTTTTTTTAATGCATTCTAAGTCATAAATAAATAAAATGTTTGCTAACAATAGAGTCAATGGGGGCTCTCTATTCCACCAACGAAGCCCTCTAAATAACCATCCAAAACACGCCAACAATATTAACCAAATATTAGCGCTATTGTTATTATAAACACTAACGCAGACAAGCAATTTTTAGCGGCGCATTGATAAAAGAGTGTTAACTACTAGCAGCTTATGCTGCTGTACTGTGTCTCAGCTGGTGTACTGCTGCTCCCGCATCATCGTGTCCTGGCTCGTCAAAATTATTCTAGTTTATAAATCAGGCTTCTCATCTGGATAATAGGAGGATTTAGGCATAAATCTAGAAGTTGTTCATCTGTGACAATTAATTTATATCCGGAGATGGAGACAAAGACATGACAAACGAAGACCGTGTCTGCAGGCAGCAACTTTTCCTTTTAACCTTTTGTGTGGATTATGATTATTTCTTCATCTGAAAAGGAATATATGAATATCCTATCAGTCATCATCACAGTGAGAGCAGACATTGTACAGTAAGTGATTGTTTTATTATGTTCGTGGTTTGTATTTCTTGTTTAGCACTTAGCAATTCTGCTACATGATGCATGTTTCGCTTAAGATGGATTTGTTTTGCACGCAGCTTCTAAAACTTGTAGCTCACCCTTCTTATATTCAAGCTAAAACATATAAGGTTCTGGATCATAGTTTTCCCCAAAGTAATCGTTGTTGGCTTTCACAAAGTCTGCTTGATTAGCATTGTTGTTGGTGGGGAAGGGATGTGTGATACCCACCTCAACGTCACGTGGCTGGCTTGCTCATTATCTCTCAAAATGGCTTGGAAATCTCTGAGATTTATACTATTTTGATCATATGTATTGGCACACAAATTTTGTAAGTCTTTCGGTGTTATAAATCAGATATATATTATAGTAGCTTCAATATAGAGGAAACCTGTTTTTCCATTCTGCTGATACTTTAAGTCCTTTGTGTATTTTACAGGGAATTTGGAGTACCATTTTCATATTTGTAATGACCGTACACGTTTTACAAATATTAGCCACTGTAACAAATATATGTTAAACATTGTCTTGTAGTTTTAATGATGGATGTCATATAATTTGAGTTACATAACCTTACATTTAGCCTAAGTGTAAAAATAAGTTAACCACTAATGTCTTGTAATATTACCTACCTTTGAAAGTGAACACGAGTACCTCAGCCTCACAATCTTCACTTCTGTCAGAGATTGCTATAACGCTGAACTTCTGGCTCAATTTCACATCATTTCTGGCTGGAATGCCACTGAAGTGAGCACTAGCACTGGGCATTTGCACAGTCATTTAATTATTTTCTGCCAATTTGATTTACTTAATAACACAATTTTAGTATTCAATAACACAACTTTAGAATTCAGCTGCAAAGTGGAATGAAGCATGTAATGTTAGTTGTGTTCTTGTGCAGCTCTCTCTCCTATCATAACAATTTCTTCAAGACAGTGGGTTCTATTTCAAGTTTTATCATTGTTTTTAACCACTCACTTACTTTGTGTTTATAATTTTGCACATGACCTGATCCCAAATTATTGCCGTCATCAACATTTTACATGTCTGTGGTGTTTTTATTGTCTTATTTTTCTTTCTTTTTTTAAATTATGGGAATGCCTCTACTACATAACTGCAGTAGTAGTTCTGGGAACAAAAGGCACAGCTCATAATTGAAAGCTAGTGCATTCTCCTCGTCATCTCATTCAGAGAGTCCTCAATGTGGTCCATAGGTTGTTCATCAAACCAGGCTGTACACGAGATAATGCAAAAGCGCTGGGTGTAGTTAAAGTGGATCATATAGGGTTGTACTTTGCTCTAACATGGCGAACAGAGTTTGAAAACTAAATTTAAAGGTAATTACTATGACAGTGAGGAGAGAAAACTGAAATAACCCTGAGCTTTTCAAATCTGTCATTATCATTGGAATTGTAATGAGAAGGTTTGGGCCTCTTCAGTGGACCTTTAGGGGCAGGACACCCACAAACATGGCATTCCTGAGGCCAACCTTGCAGCATATTAATGATATATTGCACTGTGTAGATTACAAAGCTGAGGTTCCATCTTGCGCTTTACGGTTTCACTTAACTTGAAGCAAAATACCAACCCTAGCATTGAAACTACTTCTTCTCTAAAACGATGTTTCTAATGTGCTGTGTCATGCCACAGTGGTGCACTTTTACCAGGCATCCTAACATGATTTACAGGCTGTAGTGGCACATTTCTAAAATTACTGGTGTAAATCTGCCCTCATATGACATTTTACTTGGAAGGGCAGCTCTGTTACATGACTTTATAATTGAAACACCACAGTTGGTGTGCGTTGTTATAAGCAGCCTGTGATTCAAGGCTGCAGCACCAATTTCCCCTAAGTGGATCACCGCTATCCAAACAATGTACACTTTTCATTCTATGGGTGCATTTTTAGCATCATATCTGAACAATTGTGAAGCATGCAACCATACTGCAGCACAGCAAGCTATATTTTTTGGTCAACTCTGTCTCATGGAAAAATTAGATATGTCTTCGGTCACCTTGGTTTCGTCTGTCTTTTCATAGTACAGTGCGACTTTTGAAGTTAAACTCTACTGAAAAGTTCAGCGTTCAACCAAGATTTTCAAGAAAAGGTGCACAAAACCTCAGAGTTAAACCAGACGCCTTTGGTAATCTGGTAAGCTCTCAGCTTTGCAAACTACATAAAGCGCATGCCCACAACAACCACCCATGTGGTTGTTGTGGGCATGCGCTTTGCTTTTTCTTTAGCTTTTTTGCAACACACATAAAACATTTTGCAGCAAGCCTCATCAGATTAACTTTGCGCATGTTTTGCTTTTTTTTTACTTTGCAGCGCCTGAAGAGAAGACGCGACGAATGTGACAAAAACAATTATAGACGCTGGAACTTTGTTAAGTACGTAGATGTACGTTCAACATAGTAAGACACTTTTTTTTTTTTACAGTGTGGAACTTTTTTTTACATTAACAACACACCACTGTGCTCAATGTTGATGAGGTGCATTTATTATGAGAAAAGAATGAAGGTTAAGGCTAGCAGAAACATCTTTGTAATCCCTAAAACAGTGTTTTTCAACCTTTTTTGAGCCAAGGCACATTTTTTTCATTGAAAAAATCCGGAGGCCCACTACCAGCAGAAATCATTAAAAAATGAAACTCAGTAGTTGATATTGACAATGAAAAGTCGTTCTCGCAAGTGATGGATATGAATTCAAACCATAACCAAGCATCACTATAGCTCTTGTCTCAAAGTTGGTGTACTGTCACAACCTGTCACATCACACCATGACTTATTTTGAGTTTTTGGGTGTTTTCCTGTGTGTAGTGTTTTAGTTTTTGTCTTGCGCTCCTATTTTGGTGGCTTTTCCTGTTTTGTTGGTATTTTCCTGTAGCAGTTTCATGTCTTCTTTTGCGCGCTATTCCCCGCATTTGCTTTGTTTTCGCAATCACGATTTAAGTTGTGCGAACGCTATCCTTCTTTGTGTGGACATTGTTGATTGTCATGTCATGTTTGGGTGTACTATGTGGACGACGTCTGTGCTCCACACGCTGTAAGTCTTTGCTGTCGTCCAGCATTCTGTTTTTGTTTACTTTGGAGCCAGTTTAGTTTTAGTTTCGTTTTTGCATAGCCTTCCCTAAGCTTCAATACCTTTTTTTAGGGGCACTCACCTTTTGTTTATTTTTGGTTTAACTATTAGATACCTTTTTACCTGCACGCTGCCTCCCGCTGTCGTCTGCATATTGTGATCACGACAAACCATTTTCCCGACATCTACAAAGCAATTAGCTACCTGCTGCCACCTACTGATATGGAAGAGTATAACATGGTTACTCTGCCGAGCTCTAGACAGTACAGACACTCAAGAGATATTTTTAACCCAAATAGGTGAAATTACATAATCTCCCACGGCACACCAGACTATATCTCACGGCACAGTGGTTGAAAAACACTGCCCTAAAATACGCATTGAGGCTATAATGTGTGTTATACGATTACTGGATTAATCAAACAAAATAATCGATAGCTGCAGCCCTAAATATTGAAGATTTGGGATAAAATTTGTGACCACAATCACCATACATTATGTTCATGTGGTAATAAGTATGTTTACATCCCAATGTAGTGGTTGACTTCTTTTCACTTATATTACAGTCAAACATGTTTAAATGTTACTTTTGGAATTTATTTTACATCAAATAAAAGTTTTTATAATGCCCTCAGTTTGACCTCGGAATGCTCAATTTGAATATTTACAAAAAACACAAAGAGAATATAATGGAATAGAATATTACGTTAACGATTTTGGAGAGGATAAGAAAGTGAAAATGAAAACAAAATCTTTGAACACATGCTCATTTGTATAAGTGAATATATTGCACCACACAGCAGCAACAGAACCAATGTTGTAATATAGGTAAACAACAAACTGCTTAGCTCGCATCAATACTGGTGATAAGTCGATTGTAAACAACAGTTTGATTTTCTGTGGGACTTGTTTTGAAACTCAAAACCCAATAAATATAATAACCTGAGCAACAAGAAGAAGAAAAAACATTAAATTGTGTATAGCCATTGCCAGTCTGAGTTCCCACTCAGCTGGATGGCTGTGTTGGAACACTATCCCCACCCAAACAGAACTAAGAAGGTTCACGGAAGAAGCTGTCATGGAACCCCCCAATCATTGAAAACATGACTGTCTGGACAACAAATAAAACTTGGCATGGTCTCATACTTGCTACTGTGTTCAGTGAAGCAAGCAGATCTTCACAGACAGGAAAGTGCTGCATACCAAAAAGATATTCTCATCCTTGTAATTTGTTCTTGAGTGATCACATTGCATGTTAGCCACAATCACAGCGCAGATGTTGTATTTCAATGATATGTATGGGGACTTTGTCGGACGACGTTGCGGTTATAACATCATATTTTTAGGAGTGCAAAGGCTCGGAGATGGCTTCAACTTTGTGTTAATGAAACATGTCGCAATATGGCTTTTCAAACCTTAAACGTGTGCCTAATATCATATTTTCAAGAACATAAATGTGTACGTGTAATGGTTTCAGTTGCTTTTTAACAATGAACAAACTCATGACACATACAGTATGTATTGTTCACATACATGACTTTTTGCTTGAGTCGGGTGTCACTGGTGCTGTGATCCCAATGTCCGTGCAGGGGCACACATTGAGTGGTCCTGCACATGTACGCTTTGATAGTGGTTAACGACCACTACGGCGAACCACAGGATTGAAAAAAGTAGCCACAGTATTTAGAGAAAAGGAAGGAGGAAAGAGAGTCCAATATTTTTAGTTCAAATTACAGTGTTGGAACCGTGCTGTGCACAGTTGAGTGTCCTGGGAGGGGAAAGGCACGGTGGAAGGACGGTGATGCCAAGCCCCACCCCTCCCCTCCCCGCATATTGTCCTCTCCATGGACTTCCTGCATTCTCTCGTACCCTTCTGCAGGAGCTCTGCCCTCCCATTACCCTCCTGCATGGTCTGGCTCTCTGCTCACTTTCTCCCCCAGTCACCCGCACATGAGGTGAAACCACATGTTAGGTGCGAGGTTGGGACCAGGTCACGCTGCGTCCATTGCTTTGTGACCTCCAGTGCCTCTTGTTAAGACATAAAACACGTTCAAATGAGGTCTCAAGCCTGTTTTGCCTCTGTGACCGACTATATTCTGGGATGTGTTTGATGCATCATTTGCATCCCGAACATGACAAGAAGAAGCCCTTGCTGATGGTTTGTAACAGCCTGCCAAACACCCACCTAAATACACTCGAGGTTTTTCATGCAGTCTCTTTTGAAATGTGCCTCGCTGCCCAAATATATTGCCCTAGTTAATAAAAAAAGCATGTGGCCAACACAGATGAGTGGGAGTGAGATTTTAACATTTGTTATCCTTTGTGCCAGCTGGAGCGCAGATTACATTTGCATATTTTAAAGTTGGTAAGGCATTTAATGTGGTTTAGGAGAGGTTAAATGGGGGTTTGATCATGTGTTTTGTACGAGCCATAAACAAAAACAGAATATGCTATATTTACAGTGCAATATGTATAGATTGTGGTTTATTCCTATTGTCAGAGTTACACATTTTTTGGAGAAAAGTCCTGTTCAGCAAAAAAAAAAAAAAAAAGGGATTTATTCCTCATATTGTCCCAAATAAATATGAACACACTCAAAACAGCATCCTAACACTTTTGTTATTTTTTTATGTTGCCTTTAGAAGCAAAACAGCTAAAAAAAACTACACCCAGAGCGACGTCCTTCGCCGTTTCGATGCCAATTGTGTGCACTTGTCAGGATGCATTTGGGGTGAAGAAACTTGTTAGGCAACTTTCTGATTTTTTTTTTTTTTTATAACCACAACCATAGAGTGTATTTCCACATCTCTGAAAGTTGTTCCATTCATCTGGACTGATGCCCCCCCTCTCTCCTTTCCTAGAAGGGTGACCTGCACATCCAGTAAAGATGAGGAAGGAAAACAGAGTCAGAAATAACCTCCTCCTCCTCAAGGAGGAAAAAAAAGCAAGGGAGGCAGGTAGTCTCCAGCTCAGCTTCCAAGAGGGGGGACTGTGGATGGAGCGGGGATGGACCGCCACAGGATTGGAGGATGGCTGGTGTCGGTGTGGCCCCTCGCCAAGCCCATATGTCTTTATATAGTGTAAAGACGCGAGAGGACAGTTCTAAGTGTGCATCCACTCTGCTCAAGGCGCACTTTGTGCAGCATCCTCCGCTTCTCCTCATCTCCACGCCATGGCCGCACCGAGCCATCTTCTCGCGCTCTTCTTGGGGCTCCTGTCGGGCAGCCTCCTAACCGAGGCGACCTACTACCGGCCCCACCGCTACTTCCCGCACTTTATCCGCTTCCGGGAGCCGGCCGCCAACTCAGAAAATCATCTCCCGGAGGTCGACAACCGGCCGCCCACGGCGCCGCATCCCGGCGTGCCGCGTCACCCCGTCATCCCCGCTCTCATCCACCGTTCACCTGAGAGCATCCAGAACCTACCGGAGGCTTTCCACCCGGCACCAGAAGTCGTGCATCCCGCGCCCGACACTTACCATAGGTCGGCACCGGAAGCCCCCTCTCCAGTCAACATGAGCCGGGTCTTCTACGGCGTCATGTTCGATGCAGGCAGCACCGGCACCCGGATCCACATCTATAAATTCATCCAGAAAGATCCAGGTAATACTTCCAGCATACCTATACGTCAATGCTAATTAACTCATCTAACCCGCGGGCACTGCTAAACATATCTGCGGTCAACTTTGTAACGCACCCTGTGGTGGATGTACTGTGAAAGTGATCATGTTATACTTTTGATAAATCAATATTTTTGTTTCTGTCATGGTCATTCCATTCATTTTTTTCTTGTAGTTGAGCTGCCAGTTCTGGAAAATGAAATGTACCACGCTGTCAAACCTGGACTTTCTGCTTATAAAGACAACCCTGAGGAGGTATGTATGTATATTCTTTTTGCACCATTTCACGTGTTCTTCACCTTTAATTATCATACAGTGTCTATTTCAGTGGTTCTTGTTGGAGGTACCGAACCCCACCAGTTTCATATGCGCATTCACTGAACCCTTCTCTAGTGAAAAAAATAAATCACAATTTTTCAAATTCAAGACAAAGTTATATGTTTTTGGTAACACTTTAGTATGGGGAACATATTCTAAGTAACAAAGACTTAATTTAGAGTTTTTTGGACACTATGGGAACATATTCTAAGTAATAAAGACTTAATTTAGAGTTATTTGGTTAGGGTTAGGGCCAGGGTTAGAGGGTTAGGGTTATAATAAGGCCATGCCGAATAAGGCATTAATAAGTACTTAATAATGACTAGTTAAGAGCCAATATGTTACCAATTTGCATGTTAATAAGCAACTAATTGATGGTGAATATGTTCCCCATACTAAAGTGTTACCATGTTTTTTTACTGGTGCACAAAATGAACCTTTGCATGAACATCACCTTGTTCAAACAACAAAACCAACACAGTGCATAAAACTCACAACAAATTACACACCTGCAAATCAGTCAACTTTTGCCGTATCCGTAATACGCCGATAGGGAGAAGTTTGTATTTACACGATGAGTCGGGTGTGTTTTGACCTCCACCGAACCCCTAGGGTTCCATCGAACCCAGGTTAAGAACCACTGGTCTATTTGTATGTATTAAATCCTATACAAATGTCATTATTAATTACTGTCAGCCTTTTTATTTCTTTATATTAGGCCTTTTTTCACTTTTTTGTTTCTTTGCAGTTGTTGCTGTTATTTTTATTTTGTTTTATTATTTTTTTCAAATGAGCACCATTCACTGTCCATTTTATTAGGGACACTTGCACCCTCCAATTCTGACATGTACTTCTTTCTTTACAAACACAATTCATTTATAACAACTTTAATCATTGCTGTGTGAAGCTGTGTTGGCAACTCATGATGCTAAAGAACGCCACTGCAGATCTGCACAATAGCACATGTCAATGAAAAGTAGACGTATTATCTTTGCGTAAAGGCGACTTTGGCTCTCAAGAAATGTGTGTAAGTGTTTATCATCAAATCTTTTGGGATTTTCTTTGAGTTGCAGACAGTTACACAAAAAAGTGCTGTATTTACCAAACCAGCTTGGTAAATACAGCATCTCTGTTCTGGACGTACGTGACTATAATGACCATACATTTCCTCCTCAGGGCGGCAACACGGTGCTTCAGCTGCTGAAGATAGCCAAGAAGACCATCCCAGAGGAAGAGTGGACGAGAACCCCGGTGGTCCTGAAGGCGACGGCAGGCCTGCGCCTTCTGTCCGAGGACAAGGCCAATGCTCTTCTGAAGGAGGTGAGTTTACTCCTCCTGCTACCCTCAGGCACCCTGGCACAAACACTGAGTCGCCCCGCAGGGGAGCAGGATGAGAAACCACTAAGTGCTTACAAGTGTCGCTGGGAAAAAGGAAAAAGGAGCAACTCTGCCCATTCCGCGGCTGTGATGTTGCAAAAAACAGCTGTTGTGGTGTTGTGTGGTGTCACCATATTTGTCATTGTATAAAATCTACTGGTGCTGCAGCTGACTTATGTGGCGCTTCTTTAAAGCCTGTCAGCGTTGCAGACACGACTAAATCACTTGAACAAAAACGATGAACACATGTTCTTTTTATTGCAGGTGAAAAATGTTTTTCAAGAGTCGCCCTTCTTCGTGCCACACAACAGTGTCACCATCATGAATGGAACTAACGAAGGTATGTTACTACTTCTACGCACAGTGGTACCGAAAAGCAAAACAATTTACAATAAAACAAATGTATGAATATGTTCCAGACACTCATAAAAACATGAACACAAAACTCATTTTTATAGAGAACTGTTCTAGTTTTCCACAATATGAAATACACAATGATATGATCTCATTGTGCTTTGTCAGCCAACATCTTTGTTTATTCACTGTACTGCTAAATGTCGCAGTGTTGTAATCACAACTAATTCCGATATTTGCACCCTTGTGTTGTTCCAGGAGTCCTGGCCTGGGTCACGGTGAACTTCCTTACAGGTAAGACATTGCTTGTGTTTTGCTATGTTGGTGTGAGTGGTCACATGACTCATATCTGAGCCTCCAGTGTACACACCAGGCCGGGGCAGCGCAAGACGCTTGTCTGCTGTCTGAGGTCGCCAGCTTTGCAAAAACAAGACCCCACCCACCCCCACCTACCCCCCCGCCCCCCGCACAGCTGAGGCAGCATTTGATTTATGTTCATAAACAACTTTAATCTCTTAGACAAGGGATTTTTATGTATGAATCTTAAAAAGTTGTGATGGGTACAGAAAGTTAGATATGGTTTGTCGATACTTTGATAATAGCACCTTATTGTTTCCATATATGTGTTGTAGGCCACTTGTATTCCAACACAAGGAGGACAGTGGGCATCCTGGACTTGGGCGGAGGATCCACCCAGATCACCTTTCTTCCTAAGTCTAAGGTGAAAAATCATCTCTAAACAATAATAAATATTATCTGAGGAAGTGCATCTCTAAAATGTGTTGTTTGTCCAACAGAAAACTATTCAGTCTGCTCCCCATAGCTACATTGCCAATTTCAACCTGTTCAATAGCACATATCAGCTCTACACACACAGGTACTTTATGTCGCATTTTTTAATTGACTTGCGTTCATCCAAACGTATGACTGGGACTGTATTAAATTTGTTTTTTGCAAATCTCCCCATGCTCACACAGCTACCTTGGCAACGGACTGTATGCGGCTCGCCTGGCAACCCTTGGAGCACTGGGAGCTGATGGTAATGCATCATCAAACCCTTTATTGGAAATATCACAATGTTGGCCATTTTAACACACATTGTGCTTCTTTTAGGTCTTGATTATAAGATTTTCACCAGCTCCTGCTTGCCGAAGAAGTTCAGAGAAGATGTGACTTTTGGTGGAACCACTTACAAAGTCAGCGGCGTTCCAGATGGTGAGTTTTCCACCTTTTTTATTTGCGTCGCCTCCCACATGAGTCCAGTACCTACACAAATAAAGCAGTCACTCACATACCACAGTCACAAAGATGCTGGGGCTTGTCCCGCAGTTGAGACGTTCTTGTGCGTGTGAGCGTAACGAGTGGCTTCATCTGCACCGCTCACAATTACGTGGTAAAAATAGACAGCCCGTCATGGCACGGCTCACGACCGCACTTGGTCATAGCGACACAATTGAGGCTGCTTGACACTTTGGGGTTTCCCATCATGTTGTGGTGGATCCCCAACTTTGTGCCCGTTGATGAACCTGAATGAACTCAGGCTGTCACATTCCTTCCTTTCCTCCATTGTTGACATGAGCACGTGCTGTCTACAGGCTATGCAGGCTACAAGCTCTGCTACTATGAGGTGATGAAGGTCATCAATGGGAAAGTGCACCAGCCTTTGGAAGTGAAAGGCAGTAGCGTCTTCTATGCTTTCTCCTACTACTTCGACAGAGCTGTGGAGTCCGGCCTCATCGGTGAGTCAGCGCACCTTCCATTAGATTCATTATTATTGTTTTGTTGTTGAAAATGCACGTTTGGTTTGGCCTCACAGATGGCAGCCGAGGTGGTTCTATTGAGGTCAGGGATTTTAAGAAGAGGGCCAAAGAAGGTAAGAGCATATGACATATATGAACATACGTCGCTTAAAGGTCTACTGAAATGCGATTTTCTTATTTAAACGGGGATAGCAGGTCCATTCTATGTGTCATACTTGATCATTTCGCGATATTGCCATATTTTTGCTGAAAGGATGGAGAACATCGACGATAAAGTTCGTAGCTTTTGGTCGCTGATAAAAAAGCCTTGCCTGTACCGGAAGTAGCACAGGAGTAGCGTGACGCCACAGGTTGTGGAGCTCCTCACATCTGCACATTGTTTACAATCATGGCCACCAGCAGCGAGAGCGATTCGGACCGAGAAATCGACGATTTCCCCATTAATTTGAGCGAGGATGAAAGATTCGTGGGTGAGGAAAGTGAGAGTGAAGGGCAGTGGGAGCGATTCAGATAGGGAAGATGCTGTGAGAGGCGGGTGGGACCTGATATTCAGCTGGGAATGACTAAAACAGTAAATAAACACAAGACATATATATACTCTATTAGCCACAACACAACCAGGCTTATATTTAATTAGCCACAAATTAATCCCGCATAACAAACACCTCCCCCCTCCCGTCCATATAACCCGCCAATACAACTCAAACACCTGCACGACACACTCAATCCCACAGCCCAAAGTACCGTTCACCTCCCCAAAGTTCATACAGCACATATATTTCCCCAAAGTCCCCAAAGTTACGTATGTGACATGCACATACCGGCATGCACGTACGGGCAAGCGATCAAATGTTTGGAAGGCGCAGCTGCATGCATACTCACGGTACCGTGTCTGCGTATCCAACTCAAAGTCCTCCTGGTAAGAGTCTCTGTTGTCCCAGTTCTCCACAGGCCAATGGTAAAGCTTGACTGTCATCTTTCGGGAATGTAAACAATGAAACACCGGCTGTGTTATCCGGCACACCAGTCAACGGGTGCGTTATCCGGCACAACACCTGCCGCAATACACCGCTTCCTAACTACAGCTTTCTTCTTTGCTGTCTCCATTGTTCATTGAACAAATTGCAAAAGATTCACCAACACAGATGTCCGGAATATTGTGGAATTTCGCGATGAAAACAGACGACTTAATAGTTGGCCACCATGCTGTCCCAAAATGTCATCTACAATCCATGACGTCACGCGCTGACGTTATCATACCGAGACGTTTTCAGCAGGATATTTTGCGCGAAATTTAAAATTGCACTTTTGTAAGCTAACCCGGCCGTATTGGCATGTGTTGCAATGTTAAGATTTCATCATTGGTATATAAACTATCAGACTGCGTGGTCGGTAGTAGTGGGTTTCAGTAGGCCTTTAATCTCCTAAAGGTGACGCTTTGCACAGTGCTTCCTGGCAGACTGCATTTGTTGCTGCAAAATCAAATCAATTATTTGCTAAAATAAGACAGAAATGTGCTTCATTATAGGGTGAAACAATTTAAAACATTCCTGCAGGATGTGAGGTATGTGCAAGCAGCACAGAGCGAGTTTGTTACGTAAAAGGCTGTTTGTGTCACACGCTCACTAGTGGTGTGGATCACGCTGGGGTGAGCGTGTCTGCGTGGGCCTCGGCAGGAAGGCACCTGACGACCACACACAAACGCTGCCCACTCTCAGCCTTGCGTCGACCCTTAGCTTTTCAACTCGCACTTTCCTGTTTATTATGACGGCAAACAAGGGGTTCATCGTTTAGTCTACAAGTGTGAATGTGAGTGTGAATGCTTGTTTGCATACATGTGTCCAGGATTGACCTGGGATCAGCTCCTACATCTGACCTGGGCTGTTTTATGTGTTCGCAGTGTGCAACAAAATGACCCAATACCGTGCCATCAGCCCCTTCCTGTGCATGGACATGACATACATCACGTGTCTGCTCAAGGAGGGCTTTGGCTTCAAGGACAACACAGTGCTGCAGGTGCGCCACATGGCTGCGGTCCAAACCATTCAACAAAAAAGAGCAGCATTTCCAAACTTTACTTTTTTGTGTCTACAGCTGGCCAAAAAAGTGAACAACGTGGAGACAAGTTGGGCCCTGGGCGCCACTTTTGACTACTTCAGGAACCTCAACATCCACTAAGGGCAGCTCAACGTCATTGCAGCCGGCACTGAGAGGGACACTTTTGTCACTGCGAGGCTTCCCTCCACCCAACCTCACAAACAGTCCAGACACACCCGCTCCCCAGTCCTCTGTCGTCAGAGCCTGGCAAACCCTACCAGAACTGTTAAACAAATAAATCACTATATTTTTATTTTTATAAGGCCAGCTATTTCTACTGTATGTTGAGGCCGTGGCTTCTGGGCTGATTTTATTTTTGTAAAGCGTTTTTGCTTCCTAATGGTTGTTTTCAGATGTGTCCTCCCCTGTCCGTTGAGCATGTCGGCTTAGTTTGTAGTCACGGTGGTCTGATGCCGCCTGCTTGTGGGCCGCGCCATACACAACCGTGTCATGGAGGTCTTTGTAAATCCTTCCTTGTCATTCTCGACACCAACCATTTCACAAAAACGTCCAAGCAGTTGACAAGCACACAGCGTCTGTCCTTCAACTTTGCACGCAAACACTTTAATTGTAGACGTTGTAGCTGTTCATCACAATTCAGGACGTTAAAGATTGCTCTCACAGTGGAGGAGCTGTAGATTGAATGCTTTTATTTTAGTTCAATCCTTATTGTTTCGTGGTGCTAAACAGTCAATTCGGCCCTAAGATCTGAGCAACCTTTCAGCATGTATAATTAACATAATTTAACACAATAGTAGAACATATGTACTAACATTTGTCTTTGATTTCTGCTACTTTTCTTGTGAACTGTACAAATATTTAAATACCTGCAAATGTGTTTAATGTATTTTTTTTTAAACTGCTTTTAATCTTATTTGTCACTCACTAACACTTTCAGTGGCCAGGAAGTGCTTTGAATCTGCAAAAAACATTTAATATTTTCAGTGAAAAGCTTGTTTTGCTAAACCATCCAATTGTGTGAATATGTATTTGGATTTTTTTCTGTCGTGAATAAAAACAAGTAAAATTTCATTGAATGATTCAGGTATCATTTATTGATGCAAAACAGTAAAAAAAAAAAAAAAACACCCCAAAATGTCAATTAAAAGCTTTTATGAAAATATTTGGCAATCATATTACAACTTTGCTATCAAAGACTGCCTGGTGTATGGAGCCCATGGACATTATCACATTTTGAGCTTCCGTCCCAGAGGTCCTTGACATCTCGACTTGTTTGTGGGTCTTCATTATTGCCTTTAGTGAGTGAATATCATGCTCTACTGATAGAAGACGATCTGAAACTCAGCTAGGCCACTGATTTGTACAAGGGAGATTAAAGGTCCTGAAAAAACTTGATTTCCACCTCAACGACGACCCTAAACATCAAGACAGAGCTACAACAGAATGGTTAAAACCCAACATATTCATGTGTTAAAACAGCCCAGTCTAAATCCAGACCTAAATCCAATAATCTGTGGCAACATCCAAAAACGGCTGTTCACAAACACTTTGCATGTAATCTAAGTATGAGTAAAACTGGTATAGACAAAGCTGAAAAGACTAGTCTGGAGCTGCAGCGAAAGGCCGTCACACAAAGGATTGACTCAGGGGAGCTGAATACATTTAACTTTTTTTTTTTTTTTTTAAAAGTATATTTTTACTTTCACTTCTTAATTGTGTGCCACTTAGTGTTGGTCATGTACTCCGAATAGAATATATTTAGGTGACAAAATGTGGAAAAGTTCAAGCGGTATGAATATTATGAGTATGTACTGTATATAAAGTGGTACTTCAACTTAAGAGTGTCCCAATTTAAGTGTTTTGAGATAAGAGATGTTTTTTGGATAGTTGTGCTTTAAGTTAAAAGCAAACCCTTGAGTTCCAAGCATCCCCGACCTGGGAAGGCAGCAGGTGAATGATATTCATTGAATTAAAAAAAAATCAAATCAAATTGGCAAAGCAATTCGAGCGCATCACTGCTAGTTGGCACTCACTATATTGAAGCAGAAGGAGTATAACACCAGCTAAGAATGTTAAAATATTATCCAAATGGCAGAAACTTATCCATGAAAATATGGAAAAGCTGCTAATGGGGTGTTTGACTGAAGAGCAGCTATTATATGGTTTTTACACAATATCTATTATCAAAAAGTTTGTTTTACTTTTTAAAAGTCATGTCACATGTTAAAATTGTACTGTTTGTTGGGTGGGGCAAGCACCAATTACATTTATTTTAAGTCATTTCAATGGTAGACATTGATTTGAGATACAGGTGTTTTGAGTTAAAAGCGCAGTTAAGAACCAACTAAGCTTGTAAGTTGAGGTACTACTGTATCTAATACATGTAAGTATCTACTTTATGACTATTTACTCTATATATTCCATGTACAAACATCCATATCACTATTTAACAATACATACATAAACATCTACTGCATTTTTTGCATTTTAAGATTGAGGTGTTCCAAATGAAAAGTGTGGTTCTCGGCGAACAAAGACCAGCCTATGGATTGTACATGGACATTCAAATGGTATGTTTGTGTATTTACGTAGGATGAGCTCTTGACAGACGTTGCGGTGCATTTGACACAAGATTTACGCACTGCTGACAGATTTGAGGAAACACCAACATGCAGTGTGAGTGAGGAGTTAGGCCACCGTGATCTGTAAAAACAGTATTGATGCACGGCTGCACAGATTTTCGTTGGAGGGATGCCGATCATTCATTCAAAAGATACTCTTCACTACTTCCAAGGGGCAAAATAAATCTTTATTAAATGTACTTTTATTTCCTTTTAGCAACACTGGAGATGACATGCTTGGCCTCACTTGCTTGCAAACGCTGTGATCTGTTCCTGCAGAAGCAAAATAGGAGAGAAGTTACTCGGAGAACTATGTGGGCCAACGTGGAACCAACATCCCATTTAAGAGTGCTTCCGTTAAAACAAGTTACAGTGTTGGTCTGAATCACTTAGTAGTGAATAAAGCCATTTCACATGAGCGGTCGGTAATAAAAGGGGTGTGAAAACACAAGCCGCCACCACCGTCCGCTGCCCTCGTGCCAGCGTTGCACCCCACCCACACTTTTGGTAACACTAAATTTGGGGCTAAACTTAGATGCCATAGTAGTAAGTTCAGAGCGTTGGAAATTATAGGTGCCGCTGAGTTAAAGCTACGTGTAATCACTAAAAGAGGGTTGAGTTGCAGCTTAGATTCGACAGGTTGGTGATTGGCATCATCAGTGGTGGACAGTTTGAGCGAGGCGGAGGACGGCTTACTTTTAGTGAGGGAAGCACGTTGGTCGCCTGCAGGCCGAGGGTGCGGAGGAGAACCACAAGTGCAGCGTCGGTGGAATAAAGTCGTTTCATGAGGTCGATGGCGGCCATCATGGGCAGGTTGTGCCGCTGGCGCTCTGTTTCATACTCGAGCAGGTGCTGTAATGCTCCTGCATGACAAACAACTGGGGATTAGTCAACGAGTCACAACATGGCATTGAGTCAAAACAGGAGGAAAAACAATATCCCAGGAAAAGTAATGTGCATGTAATTGTTGGCAAAGTGAACAGGGAAAAACATCAAACAAATGCTTTTTATAATTCTACAGTGCGCACATGAGATGGGCCTTTGGAAAAGAGTTTAAGGGAAACCACGCAGATTTGGTTGCAGTGCTCGTGTCTGTTTGGAGCTCTCACTCACCCAGGTCCTTCCCGTTAAAGGCTGCCTGGCTCAGGAGCTGTGTGAGGCAAGCCACATCCCCCAAACCCAGGTTGGCTCCCTGACCGGCCAGAGGATGGACACGATGGGCAGCGTCCCTGGAAAGACAAACATATGCTTGTCTCTACAAACACACCGCATGCACAATGGACTATTTTATGTCCATCCAAATAAAAGTGGAGCGGAATCTCTAACCTCGGACATCATTTGTTTTTGGACCTTTGACAAAAAGTACTTTGACACTGACATCCTTATAGATTCATTGGTATTTTGACGTAGAAGACTCTCATCAACACAAAATTAATTTATTTGACATATAAACGTATAAACGACCAGTGTTGAGAATGGCACCATGACAACAAGCACCAACACAAGTCTTACAACTACATTCTATTTTTCCGGTCCTTTTGGAATAAGTGTCACAATACAGCCTAAAAAGCTAAATATTTGTTTTCTCATGTAAGGTTCTAAAGTTCTTGTGAGGTATGCTAAAGTCTGCTGTGATGTCGTGCATGATAGCAGTCCAACATTTTAAATAAATGTTTGAAAATAATCAAAAAGACAAAGACAAACAACGTGTAACCTCAGCTTTCATATGACCCACTTTTTGAATGATTCAGGCTCCGATGAAAATGTTCAGCTAAAGTTTGCCCTGTTTTTTTGTATGTTGTCTGAGTTATTGTGCGTCTCAACATAGCGCTCAACAAAGCAGTCCGTCTAAGCACGTATCATTCCGCGGAATCAAGTTACCAATCAAAGAATCCCACGTGTTAATGACTTAAGTTTTTATTTTGTATAAAGTACTTATAAAGCAGAATAAACCACAATCGGACTGGAGAAAGTTGTGAGTTGCAGAGTCACAACAGTGTGACGTGTCTAACGCAAGTGTTTTTTTTTTACATCAGTTGACATAAACAAAGTTGTGCAAACACACAGTCGCGCGTTCTTGGATTTAACTAAAATGTCAGCATTTTGACAAAGGAGAGAAACACTATAGAACTCAAAGGAAAAATTGTGCTTTTTCCTCCCCACTCCTTACCGTCCTTGCCAACAAATGTTAAATGGTAATTCATTTTTATTTTGCATTGTTTTCTGCATGTAAAACTATAATTATTGTCTGTAAAATGTGATTTGTGTTACAATTTCTGAGTGTTTAAACAAATCAATTAAGATTCACATTACAGTGGTGCCTTAACTTAAAAGTGCCCAAACATAAGTATTTTGTCTCTCGGCCAATTGTTATACAAACTCCGTTTCCATATGAGTTGGGAAATTGTGTTAGATGTAAATATAAACGGAATACAATGATTTGCAAATCCTTTTCAACCCATATTCAATTGAATGCACTACAAAGACAAGATATTTGATGTTCAAACCCATAAACTTTATTTTTTTTTGCAAATAATGATAAACTTAGAATTTCATGGCTGCAACACGTGCCAAAGTAGTTGGTGTACAGCTTAAGTTGTTCAACAGTCCGGGGGGTCTCCTTTCTGGTATTTTAGGCTTCATAATGCGCCACACATTTTCAATGGGAGACAGGTCTAGACTACAGGCAGGCCAGTCTAGTACTCGCACTCTTTCACTATGAAGCCACGTTGGCTTGGCATTGTCCATGGTAACGTTGCTTGGATGGCAACATATGTTGCTCCAAAACCTGTATGTACCTTTCAGCATTAATGGCGCTTTGTGTGTAAGTTACCCATGTCTTGGGCACTAATACACCCCCATACCATCACAGACGCTGGCTTATCAACTTTGCACCTATAACAATCTGGATGGTTCTTTTCCTCTTTGGTCCGGAGGACACGACGTCCACAGTTTCCAAAAAGAATTTGAAATGTGGACTCGTCAGACCACAGAACACTTTTCCACTTTGTATCAGTCCATCTTAGATGAGCTCGGGCCCAGCAAAGCCTTGCATAGGAGAGTTTTAACTTGCACTTACAGATGTAGCGACCAACTGTAGTTACTGACAGTGGGTTTCTGAAGTGTTCCTGAGCCCTTGTGGCGATAGCCTTTACACACTGTTGTCGCTTGTTGATGCAGTACAGCCTGAGGGATCGAAGGTCACGGGCTTAGCTGCTTACGTGCAGTGATTTCTCCAGATTCTCTGAACCCTTTGATGATATTATGGACCGTAGATGGTGAAATCCCTAAATTCCTTGCAATAGCTGGTTGAGAAAGGTTTTTCTTAAACTGTTCAACAATTTGCTCACACATTTGTTGACAAAGTGGTGACCCTCGTCCCATCCTTGTTTGTGAATGACTGAGCATTTCATGGAATCTACTTTTATACCCAATCATGGCACCCACCTGTTCCCAATTTGCCTGTTTACCTGTGGGATGTTCCAAATAAGTGTTTGATGAGCATTCCTCAACTTTATCAGTATTTATTGCCACCTTTCCCCACTTCTTTGTCACGTGTTGCTGCCATCAAATTCTAAAGTTAATGATTATTTGCAAAAAAAAAATGTATATCAGTTTGAACATCAAATATGTTGTCTTTGTAGCATATTCAACTGAATATGGGTTGAAAATGATTTGCAAATCATTGTATTCCGTTTATATTTACATCTAACACAATTTCCCAACTCATATGGAAACGGGGTTTGTACTTGAAGTTGCAAAAAGCAAAACATTCGAGTTACAAGCATCCATGCCATTAATTTGAGCGCATCACTGCTAGTCGGCACCATACTGGAGCAGAATGAGTCTAATTCCAGCCAAGAATGTTAAAATAAAATCTAAACGACAGACATTTAGCCACGAAAACATTGAGAAGCAGCTGGAAAGAGACGCCGTAGTAGTCCACACTCCAAGGTAAATGCTCTACATTATTATTCCATTACTTAATAAAACTACTGTAGTTGTTTGTAGTACATTCTATCGTTTTGTTTTTATACAATATTTCTAAATTAACAGTTTGTTTTTCATTTTAAAAGGCAGGTTACATGTTTTAGAGTGGCTAAACACCAATCAAATTAATTTCAATTCAATTTAATGGGAGACATTGATATGAGATACAAGTGTTCTGAGTTAAGCTTGTAAGTTGAGATACTGCTGCATTTCTTACGAGAAAAAATACTTCAGTTTTCGTACAATTCACCTTTTAAGATGGATAAAGGGTACTAATATGTTCTGGCAGTTGCTGTGGTGGGGTCTTATATGCTGAGAAACACAAGAGTGGTTGTTTTTTTGTGTCCTGTTTTGAGGTTTCATTGTATTGACTTATTATTATACTTGATCCACAGTATTTACTTATTATCTTACCCAATGAGTGCCACTCTGTGCCTAATGTACTCCGATGCATGGCCCATGCTGAGGGGGAACATGACGCGGGATTTGGGGCCAATGCCGGCCACGCTCGGGGGTAGTTGGCGAGGTGAGCCTGCAGACGGCATGATGGCAGAGAGGGCGCTGCGGAACAGTGACCCTGCAGTCTCGACCAGCTCCGATTGGTTTTCATTACTCCACTGTGCGTGCAGCGTGCAAAAACATTGTGCAGAAAAGTTAAGAAGAGTGTGTGAGAGAAAAAACAGAAGTTATCGCTGAAAGCGGACAAACAAATAGGCTGACATCGGTTGAAACCCAGGCGAGGGACCTTTTTTCTCCCCCTCCCTAACTAAATAAAGGGCTTGGAAAGGCCCGGGGAGTAGGGCTAATTAAAAGAAGATGCTGGCCAGGCTATGCAGTTGAATTAGCTCTGTTTGAAAAACATTGCATGCAGTAATGGTCAACACTGGGAGACCGCACGTTTAATTACCAAACCAGGCCTGAAACCAAACGTGACTCAACCGTGGTGACCCCATCCATCAGAAGGCAGTAAAAATAGCCAGCTTGGGAAAAAGGACTCCCTCTAAACACAAGAAAAGGATTTAGGTGTATCACTTTTTCAAAGGAATATTACAATTGTTTCAAGTCTGGGCAAAGCAATACGTTTTCTTGCATCTCACAAACACGGCTGAACATGGGCGGGACAAAGGGAGAAAACACAATGCATGCACGCACAACACGGCGCACAAATACGCAGCAACAGAATGACACACTTTAATTGTCACTCACAAAGGCGGAGTTAATGGCGTCAACAAAACACTCCTCATCCAGCTCCAGGAGCTCCTCAGCGAGATGATGACTGGTTGACCAAACCAGAGAACTCTTTGTGTCTGACAGCTGACGGGGAAAGATAATACACACCTGGAAGTTATCAAACACGTGTAACAGATATAATAAAAAAAAACATTTGCACAGTCAATTAGGTGGATACATTACCGGTAACATTGCGATAGGTCCTGTAGGAAGGAACCTTTGCCATGCCACATTGTTCTCTGTGGGCTGTTAGAACACATACAGGTACATTCTATGATTTACTGAACTAAATTATCATGAGTTTTTATACACCTTTACAGTCACATACATTCAATGGAAATACTGTATTCAAATTTACAAAAAAAGCTGCGGCATTGAAAAACACGAGACATTAACTACAGTGAAACTGTCAAGTCCAGCATCCTTGAGGTCATCAACCCTAATTGTTGCAATGAATGCCTTTATTCAATTAATCACGCCATAAAAAGTACTTACTAATCAGCACATGCAGGGTCAAAAAGCATGGGTAATCAAAAATGTGGCTATAGAAGTGAAGAATTAGAAGTGTCATGAAACAAAGTGTCATGAAACAAAATGTCAAGTATTCTATAAGTTATTGAAAACATGTGACGTGACGTCTGAAGTCAACTTCTCCGTTGCCGCGAGCAGAAATTGGCGTTTTTATCCAATTTTAGGTCGCAAATATATCATACTTTATTTTGGATACCTATTCTGGATACTTTTATGGACACTTTATAGACAATTCTAAAGTGATCAAGGTGTCCTTGTTTGTTTAAAAACATCACCGACCACTAGCTAGCTTGATTTGTTTTTAGCCCGGTGGCTAGCCTGCCAGTCGCTAACCTCCAGCTCGCCTTGAGCTTGGTATTTTAACGATCGCACCAAGTTTTTGGACAGTCACAGTTGCGATGGCCAACAAAAAGAGTGACAAGAAGGAGGTGTCCGGTGGGGCTGCGTGTAAAGCCAAACAACCCGCCAGGAGACACCGAACCCAGCGAGGCTCGACCGATAGCGGAGGTGAGCCGGGCGGTAGCATGGAGGTGGACGCATCGGTATTGGAATCGATCAACGCGAGACTGAGCAAGCTGGATATTCTGGATGCACTACAGCAGGACATCCGTAACTTGAGAAGTAGCCTGGAAATCAGTCAGAAGGAGATTGAGGATCTAAGAAAGGATAATGCCTTTCTGAGAGGCGCGATGACTGACATGCAAAGATCTACCGACTTTCTTACCGTGGACTATAGGCACATTAAAGACACGCTGTTGGATGTACAGTGCAGGGACATGAGAGACAATCTCATATTCTCGGGGATCCGAGAGGGCAACGCCGATCCGGAAAAAACTGTAAGAGAGTTCATGTCGGATAAGCTCAAACTCTCCCCGGAGGTGGTAAGAGACATAACTTTCTCCAGAGTGCACAGAATGGGCAGACCTGTGGACAATAAAGTCCGTCCCATAATAGCTCGTTTTGAGCATTTTAAGCACAAAGAGTTGGTGAAAAGCAGAGGAAAGGAGCTGAAAGGGGACCTCTCTCTGGTTAAATGACCACTTTCCGGCTGAGATCAACAATAGGAGAAGGAAACTGTCACCGATCATGAGAGAGAACCGTGCCCAGAACAAGAGAGTGGCACTCACAGTGGATAGGCTGTACCTAAATGGACAGCTGTATCGGGACCCAAAGGTTACCCCCTGGCTTTTTTAGAATGGGCATTCGTGGGTGTTTTTAGTATCTTGGTTTGGCCTGTGTCATGACTACTTCCAGTAGTGTAATGTCCTGCACCAAGCTGGGCCTTCATAGGGGCCTGGTGTTAGCTCACGTATGCAGCCTGCATAATAAGTATCAGGAAGTAGAGTGTATTATCAGAGATAATTTTATTGATATCTTTGCCATTTCTGAGACCCACCTTGATGATTCCTTTTCTGATTCAGTTGTAGCCATTGAGGGGTTATCAATTTTTAGGAAAGATAAGAACAGGTTTGGGGGTGGGGTGGCTATTTATGTTCAGAATCATTAATCTATCAAAGTGCGTAATAATTTGATGAGGGAGAGCATTGAAGCTATTTGTGTGCAGGTCCATCTGCCTTATTTGAAACCAATTATAGTATGTTGTTTCTATAGGCCTCCTAGTGCTGATGCTCTGTATCTGAAGGAATTATGTGAGATGTTTGACATGATATCAGATGAGAATAGAGAAATCTATTTACTGGGTGATATGAATGTTGACTGGCTGGGACAGGGGTGTACAAACAAAAATAAGTTACTATCCATTTTAAATGCTTGCAATCTGTCCCAAATTGTTGCCCCTCCCACAAGAATAGTTAGTAATAGTGATGGTATTATTTTAGCTACATGCATTGATCATATTTATACAAATGTTCCTGACCAATGCTCCAAATCAGTCTCAGTTCCTGTAGGTTTTACTGACCACAATATAATAGCTGTCACTAGAAAGACAAGGGTTCCTAAACCTAAAGCGAAAATCATTTTTACAAGGTCTTATAAGAGATTTGATGAAGAATGTTTTATTGATGATATATCCTGTTTAAATTGGAACTAGGTGTGCAGTGAGGAAGACCCTGAGGCTGCACTGGACTTATTTATGTTAATGTACATGAGTGTTGTGGACAAGCATGCCCCTTTGAAAAAGTTTTCAGTCAAAACTAAGTCTGCCCCATGGATTAATAATGGACTTAGAAGTTTAATGACAGAAAGAGACATGGCTAAAAAAGCCTTCGTTAACTCAGGTTTAATTGATGACAGGCATAAGTACTGTTCCTTAAGAAACCAGGTCACAAAGTTAAACAAACTGAAAAAAAGGGAATATTACAAACAGAGGTTATATGATGTGAGATATGATAGCAAAAACTTATGGAATGTTTTGAATGAAATCATGGGTAGAAAGAACAATGTCTGTACACCTTTTGTGGAATCAAATGGGTTGGAACTCACTAAGCCATGTGACATTGCAAATCATTTTAATAACTATTATGTTGACAAGGTATCTTAATTAAGGCATGGTATGCATATATCCAATAACAACAAATCAGCTGACCTCATTAGGAATATTATAATGGATAATAAGGACTGTGAATTCAATTTTCATGAGGTTGAAGTCAGTGAGGTTGAGAGGTTACTACACTCTCTTCCGGACAACAAAGTAGCTGGTATAGACAACCTGGATAGTAAATTATTGAAAATGACTGCTGGTATCATATCAGTGCCTGTTTGTCATATTTTTAATAAATGTTTACAAGTGGGCCTGTGTCCAAAAATATGGAAGGTGGCTAAGGTTACTCCTCTACGTAGCGATACCAAATTGGCTTTCAATGAGGGCAATTCTAGACCAATAAGGATCCTACTTGGTTTATGTAAAATACTGGAGAAATGTGTGTATGCACAAATTCAAGCTTACTTTCAATCAAATGGGCTAGCAACTGATTCTCAACATGCATATAGAACGGGCCACTCTACGTCCACTGCTCTTATACAAATGACAGACGATTGGCTTAATGCTATAGATAATTCTATGTTGGTTGGAGCTGTGAGTTAGATTTTAGTGCTGCATTTGACGTGATTGACCACTCTCTTTAAATTGAGAAACTTAAATGTTATGGTTTTAATACTTCGGCTTCAATGTGGATACAGAGTTATTTGTCCTCAAGATCACAACAGGTGTATCTTAATGGCAGCTTGTCTAATAGCAGAAGTTTAGATTGTGGTGTTCCACAGGGAAGTTGCCTAGGACCTTTACTTTTTTCTATATTCACCAATGATTTACCTTGGGCTACCGGGCGTGCAAGTTTGGTTCTTTATGCCGATGATGCAACCTTATATCATGCTGCACCATCATGCAGTGTACTTAATGTAGTATTGAGTGAGGAACTAAAAGCTGTGCATGACTGGGCAGTATGTAACAGACTTGTCCTTAACATCTCAAAAACAAAAAGTATTATATTGGGGACTAGGCAAGGGTTATCTTGTGACCCATAGTTGGATCTGAGGCTAGGTATCTCAACAATTTAACAGGTCAGAAGTGCCAAGCTCCTTGGAGTGATGCTGGACTGCACTCTATCCTAGTCAAATCATATCAGTGATATAAATACAAAGATGGGAAAGGCTGTTGGTATTTCCAGGAAATGTGCTGCTTTTGTTGATCCGCCTCTTCTTTGTCAGATTGTTAAGAGTTTAGTCTTGTGTCATCTTGACTATTGTTCTACAGTCTGGGCGTCTGCTGCAAGTGGTGAGATCAGTAAGCTCCAGATTGTCCTGAATAGGGCAGCAAGGCTGGTTCTTGGTTGTTCACTAAGAACCAATGTGAACCAAATACATGCTTCTCTTTCCTGGCTAACAGTGCAGAACAGGTTGTCAGCTAATACTCTTATATTGTTCAAATCAGTAACCGGTTGTAAAACTCCTGCTTTTCTCATGGCCCAAATAGTAGGACTATACATAATCATAATACCAGGGCGTTCAGTGAGGGGCATTTTGTACTCCCTCGTCCCAGGAAGAATGCTTTGCGAAAATCTTTTATTTAAAGATCTTTATCGCTCTGGAATAACCTGCCTCAAATTCTCACCGGCATTGAAAGTAAACAGGTTTTTAAAAAGAAAGTAATATTTTATCTGAGTCTTTAAATTAGTTTGCTCGTTGATGATTTGTTTGGTTTTGTATTGTGTAGTTATACTTATATGGTAATTATTATTCTGTGACTGTAAATTGTTTGCTTGTTTTCTTATTGATGCTTTTATTTTTTTCTGTATTGTGTAGTTATAATTCTATGCTTTTACTTGTAATTGTATTGAATTGTGGACCCCAGGAAGACTAGTGGGTTGTTGAGGCAACCAGCTAATGGGGATCCTTAATAAAAATCAAAAAATCAAATCAAATGTAAGAGAGGGCTAGCAATAGTTATCAAACCCCATGTTGGTTTGTAAAGGAAGAATGGTGTGCTGATAAAGAAGATCAATATGTTTTAGTGATTGGGAGAATTGAGTCTGGACAGGTTTCCTTTTTAAATGTGTATTATCCACCAGAGGAGAATTCAGATTTAATGATGAAATTGATAGACTTATTGGTCACAAGAAATAAAGTGGTTATTAGGAGGAGACTGAAATCTAACTATGAACTCAAAACGTGACTCTTCAAATGCTTAAAATACACAGAGCAGAAAGATGTGCAAAAACCTACTCAGTGGCCTAGTGGTTAGTGTCCGCCCTGAGATCGGTAGGTTGTGAGTTCAAACCCCGGCCAAGTCATACCATAGACTATAAAAATGGGACCCATTACCTCCCTGCTTGACACTCAGCATCAAGGGTTGGAATTGGGGGTTGAATCACCAAAAATGATTCCCGGGCGCGGCACCGCTGCTGCCCACTGCTCCCTTCACCTCCCAGGGGGTGAACAAGGGGATGGGTCAAATGCAGAGGACAAATTGCACCACACCTAGTGTGTGTGACAATCATTGGTACTTTAACTTTAAAATATTTTAAGAAAAGCCTGTACTGAGTTAGGAGTGGTTGACATATGGAGAATACTCTACCCAAATTAAAAAGAATACACTTAGTATTTAGGTAGGCGTTTTGTGTATAACAGGCTAGATTAATACTTCATGTTAAAAAAGGATGTAACATTGGTAAAAAACTATCTAATTGACTCCATAAATCTGTCTGATCATGCAACAGTGAAATTTACAATACAACTAGATGTGAGCTTGCATAAAAGTACTTGGAGTTTGAACAATTCACTATTTCAAGACAATCTCTTGTTCTGGAAGGTATAAAACGTACTACAATAGTATATACCGGTACTGTACATATAAATGAAACTGGTGAAATAGATCAAGTTACACTGTGGGAAGGAGCTAAAGCTGTTTTGGGAGAGCTTATAATTTCTTATTCATCACAGAAAAAAGAGCAAGACAAAAACAACAGAAATTGTTAATACCCCAGATAAAAGAACTGGAAGACAGATTTAAGATCACAAACAGCACACGAGACAAAATAAAGTTGAAGGAAACTTTACTCTGAAAACCTTGCGCACACGAGAAGTGGAGAAAATACGAAGATTTACAAAACAAGATAGTTATGATGGAGGACCTAACTGTCTTAAAAGACTGGCATATAAATCAAAAAAATAAACAAGGAAGGCCTATATTACTAAAACAAAGCCCAACCAAACTGTAGCAAAAATCAGGAATGAGGAAAAAGAAGAAGAATTTGCAAATATTATGAAATTCTGTACAAAAATTAAGAAAGTGTAAAAGATCAAATTAGAACGTAGTCAAGATAGTCAGATCATCTTGATTTCCCCAAAATCACTTTTAAACAGAAAAGTCTATTAACCAAACCAATTCTAATTAAAAAAATACATAAACAAATACAGGGGTTAAAAACAGTGACATCCCCAGGGGATGATCAATATACAAATTAATTCCATAAAAATGTTCCAAACCAAAGATCCCCACTGCTCGTGGGAGCGTATAACTATGCACTGCAATAAGGGATATTGGCTTAAACTTGGTAATCATCACTAATAGTATTAATTCACGAAGAAGGAAAGGATGCAACAAAATGTGCCTCATTTAGACCAATATCACTCATAAATACGGATCATAAAATAACATCAGCCATTTTAGCAAATAGATTTAAAAAAAAAAAATTGTAAATACAATTGAACCTGATCAATGTGGATGTATATCAGGAAGATTACTTTCAGACAATAAGTATAATTGATTATGTGCAAAAGAATAATCAAGAGGCTCTGTTATTGATAATAGATGCCAAAAAGGCATTTGATTTGGTATATTGGCCTTTGTTGTTTGAAATTTTAAATTATTTTGGATTGGGACCGGACTTTACTTTATGGATACAAGCATTATATACCAATCCATCTTTCAGAGATACAACTAATGGAACTCTTTCAAAACTAATCATAATTCAAAGAGGGACTTTGCAAGGTGACCCACTATCCCCACTGCTCTTTGCTTTGTACATAGAAGTACTTGCAGCCGCAATTAGACAAAATACTCATGTAAAGGGCATTGAAATTGGAAGTGAGGTCCGTAAGTGAGCTATCTATGCAGATGATATCATAATGTATCTCACTGAACCTAACAAGTCTCTTCCTTAACTAATGGAAACTATCAGATAATTTAGTAAAGTTCTGGATATAAAATTAATTAAAATAAATGTGAATCCCTATCCATACAATATCAGATAAGTCAAACTGTGGAGGACAGTTAGAAATTTAACTGGGAAGCACAACAAATAAAGTACTTGGGAGTTAACATTAGTATGAATATGCAGGACTTTTTCGACAACAATTATGATGTATTAGAAAATAAACTACAAACTAAAATTAATAGATGGACATTAATTGCAAATGGAATATTGGACAGAATTGAGACAACAAACTGCCGACCACAGGTCAGCTTTGAGTCTATGACCGTGCCAAGGTATTTGTAGCTGTCCACACAGTCTACAGGCTGACATTTAATGACTGTGGTAGGTTTGGCATTGGTGTGGGTTCTAAAATCAATAATCATGTCCTTCGTTTTACAAACCCCGTTTCCATATGAGTTGGGAAATTGTGTTAGATGTAAATATAAACGGAATACAATGATTTACAAATCATTTTCAACCCATATTCAGTTGAATATGCTGCAAAGACAACATATTTGATGTTCAAACTGATAAAAACATTTTTTTTTGCAAATAATCATTAACTTTAGAATTTGATGCCAGCAACACGTGACAAAGAAGTTGGGAAAAGTGGCAATAAATACTGATAAAGTTGAGGAATGCTCATCAAACACTTATTTGGAACATCCCACAGGTGAACAGGCAAATTGGGAACAGGCGGGTGCCATGATTGGGTATAAAAGTAGATTCCATGAAATGCTCAGTCATTCACAAACAAGGATGGGGTGAGGGTCACCACTTTGTCAATAAATGCGTGAACAAATTGTTGAACAGTTTAAGAAAAACCTTTCTCAACCAGCTATTGCAGGGAATTTAGGGATTTCACCATCTACGGTCCGTAATATCATCAAAGGGTTCAGAGATCCTGGAGAAATCACTGCACGTAAGCAGCTAAGCCCGTGACCTTCGATCCCTCAGGCTGTACTGCATCAACAAGCGACATCAGTGTGTAAAGGCTATCGCCACATGGGCTCAGGAACACTTCAGAAACCCACTGTCAGTAACTACAGTTGGTCGCTACATCTGTAAGTGCAAGTTAAAACTCTCCTATGCAAGGCGAAAACCGTTTATCAACAACACCCAGAAACGCCGTCGGCTTTGCTAGGCCTGAGCTCATCTAAGATGGACTGATACAAAGTGGAAAAGTGTTCTGTGGTCTGACGAGTCCACATTTCAATTTTTTTTTGGAAATCTGGACCAAAGAGGAAAAGAACCATCCGGATTGTTATAGGCGCTAAGTTGAAAAGCCAGCATCTGTGATGGTATGGGGTGTATTAGTGCCCAAGACATGGGTAACTTACACATCTGTGAAGGCGCCATTAATGCTGAAAGGTACATACAGGTTTTGGAGCAACATGTGTTGCCATTCAAGCAACGTTACCATGGACGCCCCTGCTTATTTCAGCAAAACAATGCCAAGCCACGTGTTACATCAACGTGGTTTCATTGTAAAAGAGTGCGGGTACTAGACTGGCCTGCCTGTAGTCCAGACCTGTCTCCCATTGAAAATGTGTGGCGCATTATGAAGCCTAAAATACCACAACGGAGACCAAGGAACTGTTGAACAACTTAAGCTGTACATCAAGCAAGAATGGGAAAGAATTCCACCTGAGGAGCTTAAAAAATGTGTCTCCTCAGCTCCCAAACGTTTACTGAGTGTTGTTAAAAGGAAAGGCCATGTAACACAGTGGTGAACATGCCCTTTCCCAACTACTTTGGCACGTGCTGCAGCCATGAAATTCTAAGTTAATTATTATTTGCAAAAAAAAAAAAAAAGTTTATGAGTTTGAACATCAAATATCTTGTCTTTGTAGTGCATTCAATTGAATATGGGTTGAAAAGGATTTGCAAATCATTGTATTCCGTTTATATTTACATCTAACACAATTTCCCAACTCATATGGAAACGGGGTTTGTAGATATGTTGAGCTGTAAAAAGGATTCCTCACACCAGCTGACAAATTCACTAACAACGGGACCATGGCTGGACCCAGTCCCGCAAAGAAGACTGACAATGACTGTCATCTGCAAATTTCACTAGCGTCCTGTTAGCATGCTTACTCTGGCACGTGTTTGTGTACAGGATAAAAAGACTCCTGAGAGGCTGAGAGCACACACATTCTTGAGGTGAGCCGGTTGAAGAGTGTGATCAGACAAACATTACAGGGAGACAGAACAGGATCGCTGACGGGTCTGGTAACTTCCGGCGCCCCTTACAAAAAAGGTGAGATAAAGGTAAACAATTGGGGGGGGGTTATTTGGGGGGGTGAGAAAAAAAAAATCGGTCTAAGCCTGGGCCCCTGGAGAGGCGGTCCAGACTGAGGCCAAGGGAAAAAACAACTCATAGCCATAGCAAACATCAAACATCAAAGAACACAAAGGACATTAAAGACATTAAAAGAGCTGAGCTGATGCAACCAGCCATTTCTACATACAACTATGAATAAAAAGTAAAAGAAACATATACACTATGGTGGCCTCTGCGGTGTTTCGCGCCATCGTCTGCTGGGGTGGAGGGAGCATGGCCAGAAACAGGAGCAGACCCAACAAAGCAACCAAGAGAGCCGACTCCACTCTTGACCGCCCACTAACTCGGCCAGTGTCCAGTCCGCATGGATGAGCAAGGACGCGCCTAAGGAGACTGAGGTGTCCGATACCTGCTCATTCAGCCAAGACACTCTGAAGCTTGTCCGTCCCGGCGCTCAGTGCTAGCTCCGCATCCCCGCCTCTACATCTGCAGCTCCTCAAGTCTCTCCAAACGGACTCTCGTGTGGCAGAGACCCAGCAGCTGGTCTCAATGGCCAAAAGGCTTCTGGGAGGCAGATCCAGAAGTCCACAAAAAAGCACCGCAGAAGTCACGAAAGTGCCAACCCTTGTCACACAGTCCCAAAGGGTCCCGAACCAAAAGGCAAAAATATATATATTTATAATAACACATGAAAACAAGAGGGAAACACAAAAGGATGACACAAGAGCACAGAGCTCCTACCAACAGCAGCCACTACAGCGGCGCCATTTTGGGGGAAAAAATACCATTCACCTTGACTTGTTGGGAACGATTGGTTAAAAAATATAAAATCAAACCAGTCAGATTAAAACTCAGTTTAAAAACCTTGATCAGCCTTTCAGCTAGGATATGACGTTGGATAGTGTTAAAAGCAGATGAAAAATCAACAAATAAAAGTCTAGCGTGGGGTTTATTTTCCTAGATGTTTAAATAAAATGTTAAGAAACGTGGTAGAAGCCTCCTCCACTCCTCTGTGTGCCCTATAGGCAAACTGCATAGGGTCGATTTCTGTTGTAAAATGAAATTTTACAATTCTTTAAAAACATTTCATCACAAGATAAGAAAAAGCAACTGGCCTTAAGTCATTCAAGGCAGTCGGTCTGCAGCTTTTAGGGACAGGGATAATAGTGGCATGTTTCCACACACTTGGAACACGCTGTAAGCTTAAAGACAGATTAAAAATATAAGAAAATGCTACTGCCCGAATGCAGCTAAAATAGGCTTCAGCACCCCCCGCTACCCCAAAAGGGACAAGCGGTAGAAAATGGATGGATGGATAGTTGCTTTGCACATGACTTAAGTAAAATACCACTGATTCTCTCAGGGCCAGGACACTTGTTAGTCTTCAGTGAAAGTAAACACCTTTCTACTTGACCTTGCTCTTTAATGAAGTGGTGATCATCCTCTAGATTTAGTCTCAAATCCTCAATTTTGTCATAAAATCTTGCTACTGGTAAAATCTCAGTTACAATGTGTTAAGAGCATTAGCCAAATCAATGTTACATCTGTAGCTCTGGCAGCAATAGTTTTCATACCCGACCAAGCTGAAGCAAGGTTTCCTGCCGCCAATTTATTCTCAATTTTTGTTTTATAATTTTGTTTAGCCCTCAGTATTTCAACTTTCAGTTCCATTTTTACTGCCTCCATATCAGATAGCTTCTCCTTGACTAAATGCTACTTTCTTCCTCTTAAGACTGGATTTAACTGATTTATACATCCAATTACAAATCCTAATAGTCTTGGTTGGGATGATCATGTTCTTGCAGAAGGAAATATAAGAGCAGCTGACATCAGAGAGTTCATCAATGTCCTTCCATGAGTCAGAGAGCATTTTCCCCATGGTGCAGTCAAAACAACCCTGCAGACGACCAGTGGAATCCTCAGACCATATTTTAACTTCTTTGGTCTGGATTTTTTCTTTCTTTAATACCGTTTTATATGTTGGGAAGAGCATCACACAGTTATGATCTGCAGACCCTAAGGGAGGCAGGAGGGTGGATTTATATGCGTCTTTTACTGTGCCATGGACAAGTTACATATTCATAAAAAACAGACAGGGATTTCTTTAGGGACACATGATTAAATTCATCCAGCATAAAATTAGATACTTCAGGTGAGAGAGACTGCAGTTTTTGTACTATGTCCACTATAGTACTTGTGGCTGTGGTAGGATTTGCTTTGGGGTGAATTTACCCAGTTGTTAAAAATATTGGTGGAAACTTTTGGGGTAAATAAATTGGACAAAGCGACACCATCAGAAGTTCCACATCAGGTGTGCACAGTCTTTCTCTGACAGTGACAGCGCTGCAGTAGCGCTTGGTTGTCCGAGTTGTCCATGGTAAGCCATGTCTCCGTTAATGCCATAACACATCAGTCTCTGTAGTCCTGGAGGAAGCGAGCGTTTCCTTGAAGCTCATCAAGTTTATTTTGCAAGGACTGGACGTTTCTCATAACAAGGAACGGCAAGGGGAGGCGGGTTATCTGCTGTTTCCTTATTTGCAGTTTGACACCTCCTCTTTTCCCACGCTTCCTTTATTGAACTCCTCTAAAGTACTTGTTGCTCGGATTATTTAAATCCCTCCGGATCAAATCAGGCAGCCGGCTGTCCGACGTGATTTGATTCAGGTTATTGAGATGCAACAGTAGGTCCCGAGTGTATTGGATTCTCGGACGCGGAAGTGACACTCCGCTGAACTCCAGAATTAAGCCAGTCAAAGTCCACAAAAGCAAAAAGTAGAAGCTCCATTGCTCCAGATTTTCAGTACAAATGACCAAAAGCACTTATCAGTTAAGATCAATACCAAAAAACACATCTGCCATTCGCTGCATGCGCATGCGGTATGTGTACATATATGTATATGATACATGTGATACGCACAGGTAAACACATCATATCTGTAGTATGATTCTCTGTATATTGTATAAGCGTATACAGATGGGAGTGTTTTTTGTTGTTGTTGTTTTTTTGTACTACCAATATTTAGTTTTGCGTGTGTGTATTTTTATAAATTTTTTTAATATATGACATTCACTATAATTATTGTTGGTTATTTCTGAAAAACTATGAAAGCTATTAAAACAACAATAGTTCTGTTGCTAGGCCTGGGCTGATAATTAATCGACCAATTAATTAAATTATAAATAAAGTGAATGAGAAAGATTAGCCTATTAACACAGACAAACGAGTATGCTGAATTTGTTGGAAAGTGATGGCAACAAAAAAAAGACAAAAACAATTCCACTACTCAGTTTTTCCAACTGGGGAAAAACTGCACTTCAAGATGTGTAATATTTATTGAAGTTTAATTTTTGCTAACAGAGATTGGAAGTTTATTTTATTCTGTGTTTGTTTACTTATTTAAGATAACCGAAAGCTATTGACTTTTCAATTTCAAGAAGAAATACATGTTTATTGTGTTTGAAAGTGTCATTTTCATTATCATTATTATTTTGCTGATTATATTACATTACATGTACATTACATTGATTTGGCCACAAAAAATAATATAATTTATCAACAATAATTTGTGGGACAATATATCATCCAGCAAAATTTGTTTTTGGCCCAGAACTACCTGTTGCTGCTGTGTCGTGCAATGCACTTCATAAATGACCGAGGGAGCTATGTTTTTCCCCCACTTTCTCAGGGACTCCAAATTATCATTGAAGTAAAAAAAAAAAAAAAAAAGTAGTTGTGTATAATTAGTTTTTAGTTTCACCGCAATTAATGTCCTGCTATCTTTTGCAGCTTCAGAAAATAAACACGAAGGCTATAATTAGAGCTTTTACAGTATTCAGAGTTAACCCTAAATTTGTGTAGAAATTTGGCTTAAGTCAGCAAGCATCAAAATACGAGCAAATGATTAGCTTTTTCCTTGTATTTTTTTTACAAAACTTTAATCAGCATTTGTTGTCTAGTATTTCTAATAGATTTTGTGTTGTTTTTACACCTGTGTGACACAAAGAAATGGTATAAGAGGCACATTTGTGACACAAATCACCTTGGCATTGTGTCTTTGTCATTAAATAATGTTTTATCATTGCATACATACATATATATATATATATATATATATATATATATATATATATATATATATATATATATATATATATATATATGAGGGTTTAGCTAAAGGCAGAAGTATACTTTTGTGTTGCGTATCTTGCATAGGGCAGAGCGTCTTGCTCCTCCCCCTACGTACTCTCCCTCACATCTTTACATGCACATTCAAAAACATATAGCTTTGCATCAGCGTTTACTAATGATGACAACGAAAAACAAAAAGGTCATGAAAACTTCCCACATCTTAAAAGACATTATAAAGACAATTTCCATCGAAGACAAAATAAAAAAAATTGTAATATGTTTTTTTTTTCCCCTTTTTCTTTTGTTATCCCTTAAAAATGTTTTATGTTTATGTTGTGTATTCTTTCCTTATGGTAGTTTTTCTTATACTAAAAAATGTGTTTACAGTTAATAAAGGTTTTATGACAGAGACAGAGAGACAGTTTGATCCTTGGACTGAATTATATCCAATAGGAAAAATTATTTTGAGCATGTTGGCCTGACAGTCAGGAAATCGAGGGCCCCAATGTCAACAACAGAAGAAAATAGTGTAAAGCATGGAAACAGAGGAAGAGGAGCTGCATCCTTTACCTCTGATAGATGCAGCACAGCTACCACGGCTGATTGGTTGTAATTCCACTTGACCGTCGGTATTCTTAATTTTCGCCTCACCATAGAGTTTGGTCCGTCAGCGCCAATCTAAAACACATAAAAGTAAAAAAAATGTTTTAAAAGCCCATGGAAATGAATAAACATTAAATTTTCTCTCTTCAACCTCTGTGTCTGTTACTGTAAAATAAAACAGCAACAGAATATGTTCTAGCAAAATACAAATATAGTCCACCTGTTCTGCATGGCTAAGCTGCCAAACAGGACCATTTATAAAAAAAATACAAAAAATAAAAATAAAATAAAAAAGGAAGCTTAAACTTACAAGCAGCTTGGTCTGAAGAGTTTCCCCGCTGGCTAATGTGACCTGCACCCACGGAATGGAGCTCACTGCCTTGTGCGGCATAGGCCACGTGTACTTCACCACTTTGGACCTGTATTTGACTTGGACAATATCTGACAGACACAACCAGAAAGTAAAAGTGTTGTCAAAGGATTCATTTCCATTTAGACCAAGGCTATTAAATTGGCAGCCCAGGGGCCAAATCAGGCACAGGAATAACACCATACGGGCCCTCGAGTTTAATTCAAAACTTGGGAGACAAACATTTTTGCAGCAAATTCCTAAGAACACTAGAGTGATTTTGTTGTAAGGATGTAACAGTAAACGGCAAAATGAAAAAATTATAAAATTCCCAACGGTTAGTAATACCGGCTATTTTTTTAATTACAGAAAAATCGTAATTTACTTATTCATTTTAGGCACCACTGCTTACTTCCTGAAAACAAAGTCAGGCGCATATCTGCGCATATCTGAGTGTCGTTTGGCTTGAAAATCATGGCGGACAAAATATACGCACTTTGCTCTGGAGATTTCCTCTCGAAGTAAAAAGAGACAAGCGCTTGGTTTAACGTCATTTTACCTTGCTACTTGGCATGCGTTTAAAAGCGCACTGCTGTTTTTATGGTGACAGGTGTGGACAATATTGGAGACAGATGCACTTGTCCCACACTAAAATTATATAGCGAAGGAGAAAACTATTTGATGTTGCTTTTATTTTCTCAATACAGCGTCCATCAGCTGCTGTGACAGAGTTAAAGACGTGAGGAAACATGCAGCAGGCGATGTGTCGGGAACGTTGCCACAACTTGTTTATAAAGTCTTTAGTTTGTTTACTGGAATGCTCACTCGTCCTTTATTTAACTGCAAACTGTATCAGTGTTCAAATAACATCAAAACTAGCTATAATGTTTTGTCATCTCATTGAACCAAATGCAGGCTGTGAAGATTGTGTATTATGTGTGAGAGGTGTCACTCCTGTTTATTTTTGTTGATCAATTGTTGTACTGAAACACTAGGAGGCGTTGTTAGAGAAGAACAAAGCTTGTTTATTAGACTTCATCTTCATCAGTCAAACTGCTTTGAGTTTTATAATGTTATCAAAAAAACACCAGGTTTTTTTTCCATTACTTGATTTTTTTTCATGTCACAAAGGTATTACTTTAAAAAACATTTATGTGACGCAGCATTTTGTTAAAGTTTTATTGTCTATAGTTAATTCCTATACGACATATATATATATATATATATATATATATATATATATATATATATATATATATATATATATATATATATATATATATATATATATAAATACCTCTATCTATTAAAATGTAAAAATAGAGATAAAGATCATCATAAAATGAACAAAAGCTGACACGTTGATATTATTAATGAACAAAAAAACAAATACTTGTCTTTAGATATATGGATAACATTTATCAATTGCCTTTTTATTAGACATTACAAATTACATGATGGTATTACGTTCACACACACCAACACTGCTTTACCTAACAATCAGTAATCATGATTATATTTTTAATAACAAATATTTTAATTATTACTTTGGCCATAATTGGCAGCCCAATGTATAAGACTAGTTCTCATACATGAACACTATTTTTATCTATATTGACAAAAAGTGCAGTTACGACTTCCGGCCATTAGGTGCCATTTAAAAAAAATTCTTACATTGGTTTTTATTTTTGAATTTTATTTTGTTATTCTTTTTTTCTGCCATATTACTTTGTTTATAATACTTTTACTTATAATACTTAATACTTTTGTTGCTTTCATATGCACATTCAATTTCTACTTGAGGTCCATGAAACTGTGTAAACCCCTTTAAGTCCTCACCTTTTTGACAGATACACAAATTTTTCATAATGTGATTTATTCGCAACTAAGGTGTTACTGTAGCTTGTTAATGTCAGATGCAGTCAGTAGTCATTTGTTCCACTTTTTTAGTTATACTAGTAGCGTACCTCAGGGTTCCACGTTAGGTCCTCTCTTTTACATCATTTGGGCGATTCAACTGGTGGCCCTCGAGTTTGGTTCAAAAAACTTGTGAGCGACTCGCATTTTTGCAGCAGATTCTTAAAAACACTTGATTGCTGACATAGAGACGGTCTCTGACTAGTTTTTTTTCAGAAGGTCAACAAACGCGCCTGTAACTCTAACAAAATATATAGACCCAATCTACTGTAGAGGAGGCTGGTTCTCAAGAATATACCAATTCGACTAATAGTGAAAGAAGACGTCCGACCGTGGGGCTTGGTTATTAGAATTCTGGAAATGTGGCCCCCAAAACACGGCCGTCACTCAGGCAGCATGCACCAGTTGTAAAACACCACAGCATCCTGCCTGGCACATGATGACTGCTAAAGTTCACATCTTCTTTTTATGGTTTCGGCCTGCCACACTCTATTGACTAATCGTGTTTATCTACATGCCAACCACGCCACACTTTGCACATGCTGTCAGCTTGTTAGATATTGTACCGAACCTCCTCCTCTTCCTAAAATACCAGCAGCTGGTCTTCCAGGACATGAAAGCAGCCAGAGCTGTGCTTGCTTATGCCGACTTGGAGTGGGACCCGTACACAGATTGGCTACTGGTTGCCGAACAAGGATGTTAAATACGGGGTTTCGGTGATTGGAGAGGGAGATTTCATTGAAAACAGCTGGCAGGCAGCACACTTTTCATGTACTACATCATTAAGGAGAATGAGAACAGAGAAAAATGTGCTGCAACCACTCATCCCTTGTTTGGCCTGTAAGCCTTTATAAATCTGCCAATAGAACTGCCAAGCTTGTAGCAGAACTTCATTTTATTTGCAACATTTTGGTTTAATGTCAACAGCCATAAAGCGATGTATGCTGTCCCCGCTTTAGAGCCTGGACTGAGCAAGACTAGGAACACATGGCAGTTTTAAATAGGTCACTGGACCACTTCACGTGTCCTTTCAGGCTCTGCAGTTCCTAAAATATGAGGTTTTGATTCAAATTGACGGAAAAACATAAACGTCTCAGTGAGGGAATACAACTAAAAACAACTGATGGATGGAAAATGTGGTGGCATTGGCTCCAGGAGGTAAATGGAGCCAACCAACTATGTGATGCTTTGCTCACCAGACAGACCGTCCAGCTGTTTAGTCAGTGCTGCCACAACCACGTCGTTCTCCACGATGTAGGCCATCTCCTCCTCCAGATTGTCCTTATCAAATGTGATCAGGGCATCAGAGCAGGCGTCCCAAACCTAAATGAGAGACTTATTATGCTTGCGGCCTCGCCTCAAAGTAACCCCCTGTCACTATATATAGCTGTGCAGAGATGATCACAGCAAAGAGCCTGGCTGATTTTGCTTTAAAGGTCACCAGCACCTATTTATGTAGAAAATGGAGGACATTCAACAGAGTTTGTTTTTTGCAAACTCTGACATGTTTGTAAAAATAAGTGGCTCAGTTATTTAGCTGCAGCAACATTGTTAATGTTTTGGTTTAATTGTAATCTGGAACTTAAACACGTCATTTGAGCTGAACATGGTGGAAGTGTTTGTTTAGTCCTCTGCTGGCTTGTAACCCGTCATTCAGCTGTAATATGCTGCTTTTTTCCAACTTGCCATAAAGTCGGGGGATATACCCTTTAAAAAACCCACTAATGGTGCTTTGGGTTTGCAACTTGTGATAAGTGGTTAAAACTAAAAGGCCAGCCCAAAAATCGTTTTGGTTTTGTTTAAAGCGGGGTGACATGTTGCAGCTTTGGGAGGAATGCCTTGATGCTTTTCTTGCAAGATTTAAACACTTGCTTGCAACCTGAAGAGAAAATGACTCTGGTGGAAAGTTCACTCTAAATCTAAATACTTTAAGATATGTTTTAAAGCACAGAATTTTTTTTTATTTAGACATGCAACACATATTTATGGCTAGAAGGAGAATGACTGATCTCGTAGGCAAAACAAACCCCAAAAAGCGGTAAAATGGAAGGTATCATGGGTGAGGTACGATGCCATAATCACTCTGAAAGGCAGAGCATGATGAAATCTTAGCCTTAGAGAGAAATGCTGCGGTCAAGGCTTTGGTACACACCGACCACATCATACAAGTCGGGCCGATCCTTGTATTCATTGCCATGAAGCTGCTTCACTTTGCAGCAAACAACAGCTCTTCTGATCTTTCATCTTCTTGCAGTTGTTCACATGAATCTTCATAATTAAAAGGCGGGGAGGGAGTACCAATTTGTGAATGTCAAAAGGACTTCATTCTCATCAAAAAGAATGGTTTTGATCATAAATGAAACAAGGGCATGCAAGTCTCATGGTGTATCGTAATGGTATGTTTTTTTTCTATTGAGTTACTGATACAGGCCCATGTACGAGGGAATGAGAAAATTGCATGTCACATGAACCCGCCATTTAATGCAAATGACTCCATGCCGCGTGCATGATTATACAAACCAGAAATGCGTTTCTTACTCATTTGGCTGTAAGACTGTACAAGTGGAATTTCAAATAACTTCCACAAATTGTATAGAATTATGATTACTGGATGACATAAATACATGGAGAATATACTGTAAATGTCATGTTAAAAACAGTAACACTGTCAAATAAAAAACTCAGAGAACAGTTATTGGATTGGAAAGTATGAAAATTGGAATCATATCTTTCTCAAACAGATTGAATGAACGTACCTGCATCTTTTTGTAGGGCTTGCATCTCATGTTAGTGATATGCTCCCATGCACCAATACCTAAAGAAAACAAAAGATCAGTAGACAATATTGGAACATTTAAACAACAAATCCGAATTACTTGTGACCAGTGTTTCTCAAATAGTGGGTTGGGACCCCCTGGGTTGTCCCAAGCCGCAGGGGAGATTGTCATCATTTGTGTCTGCACTCTAGTATTCATGTCAGAATGATATATAAGCTTACAGCTAGGTGGCAGCTAGGGGTGTAACGGTACGTGTATTTGAATTAAACCGTTTTGGTAAGGGGGTTTTGGTTCGGTTCGAAGGTGTACCGAACGAGTTTCCACACGGACATATTAGGTAGCGTAGCGCACGTTGTGTAAACAATGCAGACCGAGGCACAACACATGCTAGCAAAGACCGGGCTACGACAACATATAAAAGCCAGAGCTGGAAGACCCTCCTGCCTCGTTAAGATCTCCCGTTTGAGAACACTTGGGCTGCGCGGTGCGGAGGACGGAGGTTTGCTGACATTGTTCAGCAGCGTTAAGGCATGCTTCTGCCAACACGTCAAACATGCTAACCCATTTGACGCGGCACCAACCCCAAGTGAACATCGCTTCAACAAAGATAAAAACGAGCAAACAGCTCCCACATCTTACTGCCAAGTTAGCCAGGCTGTAGGGGGGGAATAAAAGATAATATGAGGCTGAGTTGACTTGAAACGGTTTAATTTTGCACTTTTTATAAGTAGAAGAAAAGTTTTGTCATTTTATTTAATCTGAGCAACAACTTGAGGCAGTTTAATGTTGATTAACGTGGACCCCGACTTAAACAAGTTGAAAAACTTATTCGGGTGTTACCATTTAGTGGTCAATTGTACGGAATATGTACTGTTCTGTGCAATCTACTAATAAAAGTTTCAATCAATCAATCAAAAAAAGCACTTTATATGTAGAAAGGTTTTGTTAAGAAACCATTCTGAGCCTTATCTTATTTAGTTTTTATTTTATATATGTTGACCACATTAACCCTGGCAGTGGACCCTGTGTGTATATGTATATTATGCCATTGTTTACAAATTTGGTAAATAAATAACCATAAAATGTATATTTTGTTGTTTTCTTACTGTACCGAAAATGAACCGAACCATGACCTCTAAACCGAGGTACGTACCGAACCGAAATTTTTGTGTACCGTTACACCCCTAGTGGCAGCAGTGTTCAACCTAATCAACGAAGAACTACTAAGTACACATGAGCTAATGGAGGCAAAGAGATTACGATGTGATAGGAATGAAAAGAAAAATGGAGTTGTCGTCAGCGGCAGGGCCGGCCCGTGGCATAGGCCGTATAGGCAAATGCTAAGGGCGCCGTCCATCAGGGGGCGCCACGCCAGTGCCACAAATGTTGGAGAAGAAAAAAAAGTTGGTACTATTATTTCTAAATACAAAAAATAATCCCACGTTAATTAAAAAGCAAAGTAAAGCCTATTTAATAGAAATATTATTTGTTACAACATTACGCCCCCCCCCCCATCCTCCCCCCGCACGGTGCGCCCCCTCCCTTCCCGTATCATGACTCTTTTTGGACGTCACCACATCAAAAAATCAACACAAGATGCCAAAACTGTCAGGTGCCCAGGGAAGAAAAAAGAGAAAAGAAGAGGAGGAGAAACGAGAAAAGACAGAGGTAGCAGGTAGGTAACGTTAGCCTACAAGAAATTATTTGTCTGTTACAGAATGTGATAGTAACCTGGCTTTTTAGCATTAAGCTAATGTTACATGATTCGGCAATTGCTAATCAATAAATAACTAGTTCTGTTTTAACGTCGGGTTAATATTGTGGAGGGGGCTAAATTGTTATGGATAATAATAATGTAACGTTAGGTAATTACAGTACTCCCACCTTACATTCCTCAGGGACATTTCTTTCTTTCTTTAGTTTATTTCGAACATGAACACACTTACATCATAATACATCACACAATTTCATATCATTTCATTTTACATCATGCCCGAAAAGGAGTAGGAAGAAGCAAAGCTTAATTAATCCTACCCCTTTCCCACTTCAAAGCGTTTACAAATTTTTGGAATCATTTACTGACCTTTTTATATAATAAAATAACATCTATGAATTAGTATACAACAGTTTTGTAATATGTAATTAATTAATTAATTCAGTCATTATTAACATACTGAGATGAAGAATATCTTATTTTCAATAAGGTTTAAAGTATTTCTCATAATTATTCTTCTTTGTACTCTGTAAGCACTATTATTTTGAACAACCTCTTAAACTGGATCATATCAGTACAATTTTTAACTTCTTTAATTAATCCATTCCATAATTTAATTCCACATACTGATATGCTAAAAGTTCTAAGTGTTGTACGTGCATATAAATGTTTGTATTAGATCTTTTAAGCAGGTGTTTTTTGTTTACATTGTTATTGCCTTCTGGTTAGCTAATGTTTGCCCTGCAGGTAATCGTCACTTTTCCACCCCTTTATATATTAGGTATAGTTGTAAGTAAAAAAAAAAAGGTCAAAGACAAAGCTATTCGGGTTCTTGTGAGTATATACACTTCACTGCCGATGTGGGGGGGCGCCACCTAAAATCTTGCCTAGGGCGCCAGATTGGTTAGGGCCGGGCCTGGTCAGCGGCATACATAAAGAATGTAATTTACATGGCAGGCTGTACAGTTGAATAAATATCGAGGTCCCAATAGTAATTCATTTTAAGGTGGTCGCGGAAATTCAAAAGTCATGAGACAAAATAATTGAGAAGCACTGCATGTAGACCAACAATTTCCAGACAAATGTCTCTTAAAACATTGGCCACTGATTTCACCTCAGTGTACATCTGAGAGATTAACATCACATGTGATTTGCGTGTTTTGCCACCACGGTAAAGATGATATCCATAGACTTTACGCAAGAAAGTGAGCCGCGTATGTTCTGTTGTTGCAAGAAGAGACTCAACTTTAAAGCACAAGCAGTAATCTCCATTTGCTCTTTTGTCACGAGGTCTGTCACTCAAGCAAAAGTTCACGTTTTACTGTTTCTATATTTTACAATTACCAGCTTGTAACTTATTTTTGGAAGAAGGAAGGAAGGAAGAATCTTTATTGTCATTGCGCAAGTACAACAAAATTAGATTTTTATATTAGTTGTATGACAGATAGTAAGGTACATAGTTCAAATGAAACATAATAATTGCCTGGACATTTAATATACGTATGTTTTATGATGGTGACACAGTGTGACCCTGTAAAAGATCAATTAAATGAGGATGAGGATGACACCAAATAGTCTTATTGACTGTATAGGGCCAATTAAATACCCATTATCTCCTATGGGGATGACACTAAATGGCCTTATTTACTGTATAGGACTGTCAAGACCAGAGGTGGGTAGTAACGCGCTACATTTACTCCGTTACATCTACTTGAGTAACTTTTGGGCTAAATTGTACTTCTAAGAGTAGTTTTAATGCAACATACTTTTACTTTTACTTAAGTATATTTATAGAGAAGGAACGCTACTTTTACTCCGCTACTTTTATCTACATTCAGTTCGCTACTCGCTACTAATTTTTATCGATCTGTTAATGCACGCTTTGTTTGTTTTGGTCTGTCAGACAGACCTTCAAAGTGCCTGCCTTACTGGTGACGGTTCACTTCGTTCCACCAATCAGATGCAGTCACTGGTGACGTTGGACCAATCAAACAGAGCCAGGTGGTCACATGACCTGACTTAAACAAGTTGAAAAACTTATTGGGGTGTTACCATTTAGTGGTCAATTGTACGGAATGTGTACTGTACTGTGCAATCTAATAATAAAAGTTCCAATCAATCAATCAAAAGTGTGAAGGAAAAAAGATACTTGTTTTATTTCAACCGTACCGTCAAAAGCCTCAAGACTGACCGCACATGAGGACGTTCCTGTCTTCACAATAAAAGTGCCGCGCCATCGCGCCTGCGCTTTCAAAACAAGAGTCTCCGAAAGCCAGCGTAAACAAGCTAGCAAGCTACGGAGTTTGACACCAATATATTTCTTGTAAAGTGTATAAAAACGAATATGGGAGCTGGACAAATAGGATGCCAAAAACCCACCACTTTCATGTGGTATTAGACAGAAAGGAGGAACTTTTCTTCTCCTCCATTTGAAAACGTGGACGTTATCATCACGACTGTCTGATTACAATCAACGCAAGTCATCAGAATCAGGTAATACACCAACTTATATTCTAGTCTTCATTAAAGAAAGGAATCTATATGTTAAACATGCATGTATATTCATTAAAACACCTTTAACATGTAAACAAAAACAGTAAAATAAATACTTATAAATTATATACTGTATATATCAATGTATATGTATGTATGTATGTATATATATATATATATATATATGATATGATGGGTGTACCCCGCCTTCCGCCCGATTGTAGCTGAGATAGGCTCCAGCGCCCCCCGCGACCCCAAAAGGGAATAAGCGGTAGAAAATGGATGGATGGATGGATGATATGAGTGTGTATGTTACTCATCAGTTACTCAGTACTTGAGTAGTTTTTTCACAACATACTTTTTACTTTTACTCAAGTAAATATTTGGGTGACTACTCCTTACTTTTACTTGAGTAATAAATCTCTAAAGTAACAGTACTCTTACTTGAGTACAATTTCTGGCTACTCTACCCACCTCTGGTCAAGACTAACGCGTTCATTCGGATTAATGAATCATCATTATTAACCTGATTGCAAATCTTGTTTGTTTTTAAATTATGCCACATACTGTGTTGGTACGTGTAGAGTAACTAAGTCTTACCGGTAGATTGGAACTGGAAGTAAATACAATTGTACTTTTCGGAGATACAAGTAAGTACTAGTATTGTGCCGAGTTAGAAATAAATAGTTTCTGTGTTGCTGGAAGCTGCTTTTCCTTTGGTATTGAAACATGTAGCAAACATAACATTCCAATTGTTTCGCGCAAATGACCGCTGTTTTAGTGCAAGAACTTGTCTGTGACGACACTTTTGCTGTCTAGCTCAGCCAAAGTTGCTCTGCATGCAGCTGGTGAGAGTTGAAGGAGCTTTAACCAAATTCGCAGCACAGTCACAATTTAAAGGTGCCATATGTAATAATTGCACGTCAAGTCATCATTAAGTGTCAAAATGCATTAATAAATCATGTTCTTTTCGGAATACCTGTATAACTGATAATGGTAGTTCAGCCGGGACATGCTCATTTCAAAATTAGATTTACAGCCCCGAAATATTATTGTTTTAATTTTGATGACCTGCCCTCTACCGTTTGACCAATTAAAAAGTCTGTGAGTGTGTCACATCCAGGTTGCCAGTTACGCACCGCCCTCTTCATCGAGCTACTGCCACTGGTAAAGTTACTAAACATGTCAGACCTTAGTAAATATAAAAGGGGTCGTTACAATTCTCAAGTTATTCATGACAATGCCAGTAACAAAACAAGGATTTGTATCGGGATGCCTTTGAAAGATGGAGACAATTAAAGGCGGAGAAGATTTTTCCATCTGATGGCAAACTTGCTAATTTCCTCCTTGATAGGTAAGTCAGGCACTTATGTTTTCTTATTACTTGTAATAAATAGAAATTGACATTTCGTATGTACGGTAAACTATATTGTCCAATACAGTCTATGATCTTGTCTAACAAAGCTAGTATGTCCGTGCAGCGCATTCTTAGCATGCTAGCCCGGTCAATGACACATTGACATATAGGCTAATGGGGGAAATATATGCTCGTTAGCCTGAATGTCGATGTGTCATCCAACTGACAGGGCAACAAATATTTTCGACAAATAAAACTTAAGTGGATATGGGTGGTAGTGTCCATGCCTATTTTGTTCTCATTTTGCAGATATGCTGAGGAAATGCGTTCCAACATTAGCACGGCTAATTGTGGTTTCTGGTATGTGCATCAAACACATATGTTACCTGGCACAATATAATGCATTACATGTATCGTATTTTTCGGAGTATAAGTTGCTCCGGAGTATGAGTCGCACCGGCTGAAAATGCATAATAAAGAAGGAAAAAAAACATATATACATCACACTGGAGTATAAATCGCATTTTTTGGGGAAATGTATTTGATAAAACCCAACACCAAGAATAGACATTTGAAAGGCAATTTAAAATACCGTATTTTCCGCACTATGAGGCGCACCTAAAAACCTCCAATTTTCTCAAAAGCTGACAGTGCGCCTTATAATCCGTTGCGCCTTATATATGGACCAATATTGAGCCACAACAGGTCTCGCAACTACGTGATGCATAAAGTAACCCCAGGCTCTACTGTAGCGTCTATTCTATGCGCCTTATAATGCGGTGCGCCTTATAATGCGGTGCGCCTTATATATGAACAAAGTTTTAAAATAGGCCATTCATTGAAGGTGCGCCTTATAATCCGGTGCGGACAATGCGGTAATTAAAGAATAGTGAACAACAGGCTGAATAAGTGTACGTTATATGATGCATATATGACCAACTGAGAAT